>NC_091467.1:20638300-20663300 GCF_027789765.1 Dendropsophus ebraccatus
TCGTTACCAAAGAAAAGGTTACTACTACTCACAAAAGTAGCACCACCCCTGTCCTCAGGTTGTGTGTGGTATTACAGTTCAGCTCTATTCACTTCAATGGAACTGAGCTGCAAAGCCGCACCCAAAGTGAGGATGAGTGGTGCTGATTCTTGAAGAATGCCGCCATGGATAACACATTTTCATTAGACATAGAGTAAAAATGGTGGATGACAACTGATCTTGATTCATTGGATATACACATGTTTAGGGCCTCGTTCACATATCTCTGCTATCTGGCATGTTTGCCATCCAGTGTGCAGGAACCATATTTGCACTCAGGCATGGATTTGCCAGGTCCATGCCAAATATGGCGGACTATCCATAGGTCCAGTGCCATGGCCATTACAGCCTATAGGTTAACAGATGGGACACATTATGCAGAGGATCCAGCTAGTGACATTTGGTGTCCCCATCTATTCCCATTAGGGATGGTACTGGATCACTGGACATATGGTAACCCAGTCTTAATCACCATGCCATAAATTTGACTCTGTACTCAGAGCTTCTTTTTCCCAGCAAAATGACCAAGGTCTCAAAATAACCCAATAGGACCAATTATGAGTCAATGGGGTTCCCTGGCCAAAGCTGGTGTCCAATGTAAGATAGATCTAGAACATGGTCCTCATTTTAAATGGGAACCACCGTTCAGCTGTAAAATAGGCACATGGCAGTAGGCCTGTATGGTGAAAAGCCCAAATCCCATTCAGTTTGGTACCATGAATTAACTTGTTCTTTCACAATACTTCATCTACTTCATTTGAACCCATAGGTTGACAGCCTGGCACAATGGTGGACACTCTTATGGAACGCCAATAGAGGCTATTGAAGTAAATAATATTTATAAGTTGTTATGGTTTCCATTATGAGACATATCCATTGGGCCTTGTTGCGGGCCTCCATTGTAGGATCCAAAATACTGGCTAAAATTCCATATTTTACATTATTTTGTCCAGAGAAATGCAGAATAACATTCTGGAGACCTTATGGGGCCCATTAGTGTCAATGGAGATAATCAGATGTCATTGTTCAGATCTGCCAGCGCTATTTTTTTCCCCCTTCCCTGTTCAGCTCCAGATACAGAAGCAGAACCAATGTAAGGAACAAAGCCGGTGTCCATATAAGACTAGGATCACTACTTTTTTTTTGTATTATGTATATGTTTTATATTATTGAAAAGATAAAAATGCAAATGTAAATGAATGATGAAAATGGATTCTACAGCAGAATTTGTTTCCTAAGACACTACAAAAAAAAAAGTAATGCTATGGATACCCTTTTTTTGGGGCGACTATACAGCAAAAATAAACGTAATGTAACGAAAACAGTGAAACGCAAACAAAAAAGCAGCGTGAAATAGCATGCGCCCTGTATAAAACAAAGCAGTAAGATGGAACACTGGCTCCATAGAAAGAACAAATTAACTGGTGGACAGAAGAGCAGAGGGTTCGTGCACACAACAATATACAATACAGTGTGCATTGCCGCATTCACTTTGCAAGACTATTATGCTTTGGATTTTTTTTTTTTGCTTGGTGTCCAATATTTTTAGGGAGAATACTGCATATAAGTAGCCATATAGTAGCACATAAGGGTAGTCTCTGTATTAAAATGCAGTTGGTACAGATGCCAAATCCACTGTTGTGCATGAGCCTGATGCATGTGCATGCCCTTTAGGAGTTAGGTGTATGCCTATACATTCTACCAAAAACAATGTTTGATGTAGATGATATGAGATAGCTAGGCATAGCAAAGAGATTGATAGATGATAGATCTATTTTAGGAGACATATATATTCTTTTATATTATTTTATAGTATATTACGTCCTAGTAATATTCTGCCATGATTTATTTAATAATAATATAAAAACCACCTAGACAGTGCAGTGGGAGTGTGCTGGAGGAGATAGGTGGAATGGATGGCAGGGCTGGCTGCAGCATTGTTCTGTGCTGAGGGCTGACACTCAGAGATTTCTCCCAGTCTGTGTCTTCCCTGACAGATTTATGATGCCCAATAAAAAGGCCTTGTTTAAATTCCTAAATCAATCTCCGCACTCATTATATCAACTTTACCTTTTATCTGCCTAAAATGCTTTGAAGCCCTCACCCAGATGTCTGGCTTTGTGGCTTTTTTTTTATATTGTTAGAGGGTTTTTTCTGGGCCAGTGTCCACAAGGAAGGCAAATGTTTCACTTGGATATAGTCAGCATCAAACCCTCAGCATTGTTATATGATCACTGTATGATGCTTTATCATTACATAACACAACGAATTATACAGTGTGAGTATGCTTTATATACAGTATATGCTAAGGATAAATGATAGATAGATAGATAGATAGATAGATAGATAGATAGATAGATAGGAGATAGATAGATAGATAGATAGATAGATATTAGATAGATAGATAGATAGATAGATAGATAGGAGATAGATAGAAGATAGAGAAGATAGATAGATAGATAGATAGGAGATAGATAATAGATAGATAGATAGATAGATAGATAGATAGATAGATAGATAGATAGATAGATAGGGGATAGGAGATAGATAGGAGATAGATAGATAGATAGATAGATAGATAGATAGATAGATAGATAGATAGATAAATAGGAATGAGAGATATAGATAGATAGATAGATAGATAGATAGATAGATAGATAGGAGATAGATAGATAGATAGATAGATAGATAGATAGATAGATAGATAGATAGGAGATAGATAGATAGATAGATAGGAGAGGTAGTAGATAATATAGGTTGTTTAGAATACAAATATAAAACAAATATCTTTACAATGTATATAACATTGTGCAGCAATAGATCCAGTGGTATATATGTATATATCTGTGTGTAATATATGGTACACCACTTCTTAGCACAGAAGCCCCCGGTGTTTTTGTGGAAGGTCATAGTGGTCCTCTGTGTATAGAAGTGAGACCCCCCACCCCACCCCTCCTCCTCTACCCTGTCACGTGATTCATTAAATAATTAATGCAGAGGTTGCAGGATAGATATGTATTCGTCAGGAAAATCGCAGACATGGTCTCCTTGTGTCTGACGTGAAATTCAACTGTCCTTAAAGAACAGCCTATAGCAGATAGAGAGAAGGAGAGCGGAGAGAGAGAGGGAGAGGGAGAGAGGCTGGCAGCATAAAACGAGTGGGATCCGAGCCACACCGTGGGCTGGATTATTGTAAGTAGCGGGGATTCCCTCTGTCTGTCTGTGTCCATGTAAATTTATTATTCTCTCTTATTAATGTTATTGTCGTAAATGGTGACAAATAGCGATCTCCATTCGCTGCCATCCGTCCCGACTCCGCGCAGCAGCTCTGCCTGTTTAGAGACGATCAGACGGGATTTTAAGGTTTATTCCCGTACAATGGCCGTGATTTATGACAATCGGGGTGTCAGCGCAGCTTTGTGTGTTTGGGGGAGAGTTTGTGTTGTTTATGATGCTGTCCGCACTGAATCATTTCTCAGGATCAGCCTCTGATGGGAAGATCAGCTTTCTCTCCACTCCTAGAGACACATTGCACTTAAAGGGACATGGGCTCTCACATTACCAGCAGGCTAGGCTGCAGATCTGGGGGGTCTAGGAGGGAAAGTTCACACTTTTATCCCTGCTACCAGCATAGCCTTCCCCATGTCTGTCACTACCTGCTCTATTCTATATACAGGCAAACACTATTTCATTCATCACAATGGAATCATGAATAACCAGGAGGTATTCCTATACAGAGATCACCCATCACAGAGACAAAGCCATCCAGGGACAGCAGGGATACAGAACAGCATTATATCATATACTATATACTAGGAGACAGAGCTGGCTGCCTCTAGCCTGATCATTCCCTATCCTGGCTGCAATGGGGGAAACACTGATACCCCCAGCATCAGGGTCAGCTCCTAACAATCCATCCAGTCACCTAGAGCACTATAGTCAGCATAACTGGTCCACAGTCACCTGTAAGGAAATGATTTTTTGATACATTATGTGTATATTTTTATTATCAGATCCGGATTCCATTGGATAAGTCAGATTATTATTATTATTATTATTATTATTATTATTATTATTATTATTATTATTATTAATATTATTATTCAGACTATAGTACAAGATCAGTATCAGATGCTTGTACAAGTAAGGGTTAAATCATGGGCAAACTACAAGAATAACTCAATGTACACATTATAGGCAGGAAGATGCAAAAGAGCCACGATGCTTTATTATATTAGGGGTATATATTCCTAATAATAATAATAATAATCATCATCATCATCATCATCAATTATCAATCATGTATGTATGTATCTATCAATCTATCTGTCTATCTACCTATTAATTATCTATCAATCTATCTATCTATCTATCTGCCCACCTATTAGTTTTCTATCTATCTATCTATCTATCTATCTATTTTCTATCTATCAATCAATTAATCAATCATCTATCTATATATTATCTATCATCTATCTATCTTCTATCTATCTATCTATCTCCTATCTATCTATCTATCTCCTATCTATCTATCTATCAATCTATCTATCTATCTATCATCTATCAATCTATCTATCTATCTATCTATCTATCTATCTATCAGAATTCAGATACAATGCACATATATAGGGTAAGTGGGTCCATACATAATAGGACAAAGAAAGCCTGGATGGAGTTCGATTTCCCACCGTGGTGCCTCCAGAACAATACACATCTACTATATCCCTCTAGTTAATCATTTACAATACAAAGGTAAAAAGGTTTATGACACACAGTCCATATCATACACTACATACAGGGTATACAGATATTTAGTAGTGTTATTATTGCTATTGCATTTACATATTATATTCACCCCATAAAGAATTATATATATATATATATATAAATTGTGTCCTGGAATACTGTTTGTTGGTTGTGTTGTTGTTGTTTTAGTAGTAGTAGTATAGTGTATTGTATATGTACTGTATATATACACATATAATATATGTGTTGTTGTTTATTGTTATTATTATTGTTAATAATAATAATAATAATAATAATAATAATAATAATAATAATAATAATAATAATAATAATAATAATAATAAAATGCTATATATAGAAAGAGCAATATTTTACTATAGCAGAGATTGGCTATAGAGGAACTCGTTTGTGGAGGTGAAGGAGGTAAGGATCTGCGAGGTTTGGGGAGGAGGGCAGGAATGAACAATGTGGTCACTATAGAAGAGACAGGAGGAGAGGTTTGTGTGGATGCGGTACCGCATGAGCTGAGTGGATGCGGTGCCGCATAGCTGAGCTGGCCGTACGTCAGAACGCTGCATGTAGCGTTCTGACGTACGTTCTGTCCGGCGATCCAGCGGCATCAGTTGCAGAACGGATTATCTGAACTGTCCCATTGAAGACAATGGGATCAGTTCAGAGATCCGTTTCCCTCCGGTGCTTCTCTACTGCACCGGAGGGAAACGCCGCCGGATCGCCGGATATATGTAAACTAGGCCTAGTGTTCTGTGCTGAAGTGTAGGGTTTTGTATAGTGGTGACACAGGATGGATGTGATTGTAGTATATACAGTATGGTGGTGTGGGGGTCTAATGTATATAGGATGTGATCTGTTGTAGAGAAGGGTAAATATAACACAGTTTGCATCATTATTTTTATAGTTCTGGGGTGTTTTAGAACTTTTGCACCCTACATGAACTGGATTTTTTGCATAATGTTTGGGTCAAGAGAAAACAAAAGTATGATAGAAGTGATATCATGTAACCAGAATATATATTCACAAACTTTCATGGCAGAGAGAGTCCAGGACAACATTATGCAATGGCAAGACCTTTTGGCAGCAAAAAAAAAAAAACAACAAATAAATAAACACTAGTTTCAGCACCACTTGGAGGTAACCTTATGGCCTTGAGTGTTGTAGTGTGTGTGTGTGTGTGTGTGTGTGTGTGTGTGTGTGTCATTAGTTTCTTCCATATACTTGCACACCTAAAGCACACATACATATAAGACACACCTACACTGATCTGCTATACATTCACAGCTCAAGACACACATTTTATCACACACTGTATATACACTATACACATACACCCCCTCACTATAAACAAAGAATTACTGACACTATCACACTACTGTCCTTACCAGCACATGAAAAATACATCTGTTCTGGACACTGTACACACTACAGATTTCAGTTCACACTTACCAATACCTAAACAACACAAGTCTCTTCTCCTTACTGACCACACAAAAGCTTGAATACCGCACACAGATTATATAAATACATGTTCACACCAACATCATAACTTTTATTTTTACAGGATCAATTATGGATATGACAAATCCATTGTTAAAAAGATCCTAACAGAACAGATCCTTCTGACCTTGAGACACTGTTTCCCCCCCCCCTCCGCCATTTTTTAGCTATACAAAATCTTTCAAAGCAATTTTATACAAATTGAATAAAAAAAAATCAGATTTTATTATTATTTATTTGTTAACACTATGTACACACATTGTTTTATTTTATTTGTTTGTTTGATTTTTTCTGAGCTGCAAATGGTACAAAAGACAGACCTAATGTGAGAAAGCAGCAGTTTTTTCAGCCGTTTTTAGCTTTTGCATCTTTTTAGCCATTTGCGGCTCCAAAAAAAACAACAACCCTGTGGAAACATACCCTAATTATTTTAATGACTGTTGAAATAAACGCATATTTTTTTCCCCTTGTGTACTAATGGCTGACAACAATTGAACAATTTTTTTTTTACTATAAGGCTATATTCACACACAGTATTTCCGTCAGTCTTTTGGAAAAATTTGCACAGTTTCTGTGTTTTAACCCACTCCTGATTTTTGTTGGAAAAAAAAATACTATGAATGAACAATTGAACTGTTATTACTGTGCCTAAACATGGCCTGAAGGTGGATATACAGATTAGATGAATGGTGGGGCTGGCGGACCATCTAATAAGAGGTGCCCCAACTCACAGATGTTGGGGGGAAGAAAGGGTGGGCATGTTTAATTTTATTATGCCCAATCCTTTTGTTCTCAGGGAAGATAAGCCAGTGGTGCAAGACATGTCTGCAAGCTAAAGCTGCCCATACAAACCAATGTTGCCATGTTAGATCATTCTACAACTATATTATTATTATGACTGATCACACAACATGCCAAGCTAATCTGGTGTTTGTGTAGGTACCTAAAAAGTTCAAGAAAACTGTATAGCAATAGAGCAAAAGCTTGTGGCAAATGATCAGCCACACCCAGCCAATGGGGCCATGTACTTGTACTGGCAAACCTTACCAAACTACCTTGACTGTAAAGCTGTAAACAAACATGGGACTTTATTTGGCCACAACATGGCTGATCAGAGTCTTTTGGGATTGTTTGTACTAATAATCATTCCAGAAACATACCTGGGGAAAAAGGGGAAAAAACAAAACAAACAGTGAGCTTGCACAATATGGCAAACGATAAGCTGTGTCTACACTGTTCACAGTAAAAAACAAAACAAAAAAAAAAAAAGCAACAACATAGTCCATGATATTTATAACAGTCATAGGTTTGCTGAATGATTGTTTGTGTGTAATGTACAAATAATGATTAGCTAAAAGTGTTTAATGGTAAATTTAAAGGGGTCCACTAGAGTTCCATTGAAGCTCTGCTATTTTTTTCTGACAACAATAGCACCGCAGACTGAGCTATTCCTGGTGCCAAAGATAGTGTGCACCATGGCAAAACACTTTGGGAATATCCTCAACATATAGATGAAAAGTCTCTAAATAAGATCCTATTGCTTATATGGTCTTTTAAGTTTCTATATTTTTTTTATTTTTTTTTTTTTTTTGGGGGGGGGGGCAGAAAAGCACAGTAGACATTGCTGTTCTGGTTTTGAGAGAGCAAAAAAAACTCACAGAACAGGACCATGACGCTTATGCAAACATGAACTCTTGTGGAATTTTTTTAATTTTTTTTTACCTTTATATCTCTTTGTGATCACGGCAGACTAGTCCACACATTCTGTTTATTTCCTTGGGATAAACTGCAGCAATATTTTACATTTATTTGCTATAAATTAATCTAAAGTCATATTGCAATCAAACAAACAAACAACAAAAAAAGCATATGTGTAGCCTAGAGGTGGCTGTATACAGAATGTGTGTATAGATGTTGTGTGTGTTTTATGCCTTGTGGGTTTATGTGTTTGTATTGGTGCACATTTGTGTGTATCTTTTTTTTTTCTTCTTCTTTTTTTTCTTCTCAAGGAGCCATGTGGTTCTTACATTTGTGATTCCTGTGTTTCCAATTACACCCAGCACTTCCGTTACATTTGTCACCTCCTTTAGCTTTTGGCAAAGTTACAGCAAGCGGATATAGAAGAGTATAGTGCTAATGTGTGGAAAAGAGCAGTTCCTGGTTAATCTTTGATATACAAGTGCCAAACACAATAGGCCCTCTACTACTTCCAAGAACACAAAGGGGGGCGATCTATCTATCTATCTATCTATCTATCTATCTATCTATCTATCTCCTATTTATCTATCTCCTATCTATCTCCTATCTATCTATCTATCTATCTATCTATCTCCTATCTATCTATCTCCTATCTATCTCCTATTTATCTATCTCCTATCTATCTCCTATCTATCTATCTCCTATCTATCTATCTCCTATCTATCTATCTATCTATCTATCTATCTATCTATCTATCTATCTATCTATCTATCTCCTATTTATCTATCTCCTATCTATCTCCTATCTATCTATCTCCTATCTATCTATCTATCTATCTCCTATTTATCTATCTCCTATCTATCTCCTATCTATCTCCTATCTATCTTCTATCTATCTATCTATCTATCTATCTATCTATCTATCTATCTATCTATCTATCTATCTTCTATCTATCTATCTATCTATCTATCTATCTATCTATCATATCTACTTTATTTATATGTTTCTTATTTGTTTATTAACCTATCTATCCTATATCTACTTTACTTATAGTTTATTTGCTTATAAATCTATCTGTCTATCTATCGTCTATCTACATTATAATTTGTTTATTTATTTATTTACTTAATTATTTATATTCTTATATCCATTCAATTTCCTAATCAGATATAGTATACCAACATCTAGCATATCTATTTATCCACGATCATATAAAACAGTGTGAAATAGGTAGCGTCCTTATTTGTTCGTTGTTCATATTAAGCGTTAGTGATGCGGATCTGGCATAACGAAATATTCCTATACATTTGAGTCAACAACGAACGATCTAAGGCATCCGAAATTTTCTCCTATGTTTTTAACAAGGCGACGGCGTTTTATGTTCCCTGAAGCCCCCCCCCCCCCCCCCCACCCCACACCTCAACATAAAATTGTGAGTTTACAGAAGCAATTTTTTCTCTCTCTCTTTCTTCTCCATTCTGGTCTCTGATTTCCTGAGGCAAAAGCATTGCACATGTGCTCAAAAAAAATAAATAAATAAAAAATCACCATACAGCAGGAACATGAAACCGAAGCTTGATATTTTCGGAGAAAATTGTCTTCCATTAAATTTCCCTTGCCTCGGAATTATTCTCTTTGCCTCCAGCTATAAGTGGAATTTTTTTTTTTTTTTTACCAAGCGGTTCATCTGCTCAGGAATGAAATCTGAGACAAACCACAAGGTCCTCGGTGACCTTAATGTAATTGATTTTATCATAAATCATCAAGTTGATGAAGAAAACAAAGTTTTTATTGAAGTAAATTGATATTAATGGAGTTTTTTTTGTAGGGAATTTAAACTACCTTTTGTTGTTGTTCTGTGTCTGGGTGAATCTGTAGTGTTCTGGTAAGGAGGTTACAGACTGAATATTTGTTATCGATAGATGTATGCGCTTAAATTCGTTGTATAGTGTGTATTGGTGTATAGTGTGTATTATCACAATGATGATGTGTAAAGAGTGCGGTGGTGTCTAGTGAGGGATCAACAATGATCTCCAAATAATAGGAGTTTAAAGTCAATACTTGTCTCTTCTATGAGATCCAAACTAGCTAAGGCTGTGACCTATGGTTTAAAGACCTTACAAAGAGGAGGCGACATAACAATAAGAACTTAGATACTCTGTAAAACATTAACAGCCACCATGTCTTCTAGTCTGGCTAAAAATTAACTTCCGAAATACAGAAGAGTGAGAAGAGTCTGACCCCAAACCGAACACTTTCGTTTAGGGTACGTTCACACTTACAGGATACGCAGCGTATTTTCTGCAGATTTCATTTAAATAACTGAACACAGCATCAAATCTGCTGCGGATCCTGTAGTTGTGAACCCACCCTAACTATGTATTCCACCTAAGGTCAAATTGAAGAACTTTAGGAACATGGGAGGACGAATCCCTTTAAATTTTAAGACTACAACTTGTAGTCTAGTTGTTGACTCCTCACCTCTCTTTTTGAAAGGTACCTTAATCATTAGTGGTGGTAGATCCCTGGTGGAAGAAGTGAGTGGGATACAGCCAGGAATTGCTCTTGGCTGGGTTAATAAGGAGCGTGGGTGTGAGCCAGCCCACCTCCCCTTAAGACCCTCCAGCAAAGTGCAGAGTCAGGTTATCACTTTGGAGCAGAGGACTCCAAGCTTCCAGAAGATGCACACAGCTTTGAAGAGTAGATCCTTGAAGAAGCTGGAATTTTATCTTCTCACATTCCTTGGTTGAGCTCAGTTCCCCCACCTCAAGACATTGTCCTGCCCCCCCCTGGAGATGAAAGCAAACAAGCAACCCAGCAGAGAACACCCACAAAACTCCTGGCACCCTGATCCTTAGCCAGGCTCTCCCCACTTTCCTGGCCATCACTTGATCAATCTCAGGTCACCAGCAATGAGTCCCTTGCAGGAGAGGTGACCTTTGAGGGAGGTCTGGTGAGGCCTTATGCAACTGCCAGCTCATCCAGGGAAGGTGAGTGGAAGCACACCCTAGGTATAGTTTAATAATTTTATTGGATTGATGTGTATACACATGCTGCGGTACCGATGCGTTATTGCACAGCTCGTTATAACTTCAGTCGGAATAATGAACTGGTCCTGATGCGTTGTGGAGCTTGGTGCCAGGTCCACGTGTATAATACAGAATATATGGCCACCGGCTCCTGCGTTACTGTGCGGAGGTCACAGTGATTTGTGACGGTTTTACACGCGGTATAAATGTGCGCTAATAATATTTAAAGAGCAGTAAGTCACAGGCTGGAGAAGAAGCATTGTACATGAGATGGGATATATATCACCCCAGTCCTAGCAAACCACGTGCCTGCCACCATGAATATATACACCAATGTGTGTAATATATTACACCAATACCTCCCTATTACACTAATATCTATCTATTACACCAATGTGTGCAATATATTACACCAATACCTCCCTATTACACCAATATCTATCTATTACACCAATGTGTGCAATATATTACACCAATACCTCCCTATTACACCAATGTCTATCTATTACACCAATGTGTGCAATATATTACACCAATACCTCCCTATTACACTAATATCTATCTATTACACCAATGTGTGCAATATATTACACCAATACCTCTCTATTACACCAATACCTTTCTATTACACCATTTCCTCTCTATTACACCAATGTGTGCAATATATTACACCAATACCTCCCTATTACACCAATATCTATTACACCAATATCTATCTATTACACCAATGTGTGCAATATATTACACCAATATCTATCTATTACACCAATATATATATATATATATATATATATATATATATATATATATATATATATATATATATTACACCAATGTGTGCAATATATTACACCAATATCTATCTATTACACCAATATCTGCTCCTAGTTATTAGAATCTCATAGAGCAAATGCTATGTATAGATCTGTAGGCCTCATCTCTCTCCTATGCCACAGTATACACTGTCCTCTGAGTCCACTTTACAATACTAGGGACATAGATTGTGTTCCTGAACAGAAAATGCCAGTATTATTGTGGTGGTGGTGCTATTATATGCTATTTATGCTGCTATTATATATTATTATTTTATATGCTACATGTTCAGTAATGGGCACTAGTATGTAATGAAGCTGTGTGTCTCCTTCATTCTGCAGGCACCCCCTCCTGTATCTTCTTGTTGAAGTTTGATATTTACTGGACACGATTTATCTGGTAAGTCCAATGATTTGGTAATTATTATAATGATAGGACTTTATTGGGCTGTATAAGCACAGTACAGGGGATATTAATCAAATAGATAGAAAATGTGGGAGTGTAAAATAGTGGGAAAGCTACAATAAATAATAATAATAATAGATACAGAAATTAAAAATAAATAAATACACACATACATACATACATAAATACAATACATATATACATACATACATACATACATAAATACAATACATATATACTTACATACATACATACATACATACAATACATACATACATACAATACATATATACTTACATACATACATACAATACATATATATTTACATACATACATACAATACATACATGCAATACATATATATTTACATACATACATACAATACAATACATACATACATAAAATACATATATACTTACATACATACATAAATACAATACATATATACTTACATACATACATACAATACATACATACATACAATACATATATATATTTACATACATACAATACATACATACATACAATACATATATACTTACATACATACATAAATACAATACATATATACATACATACATACAATACATATATATACTTACTTACATACATACATACATACAATTTAGGGCACCATCCCTTTATGATAGGCCCTAGGACCCAGGAGAGCCTAACTTAACAATGTATATAACAGCTATTAGCCAATGATGGCCAGTTTCACTTGACTAATTAGTAAGGGATAATTCAGTAAAGTATGAAAAACTTGATATACTTCTGTGGTTTGATAGTCAGGAGGTGTCAGTGACCTCTGGCATACTGACTAGATTGTAAGTTTGGTCACATTGCACTTTGTTACAGTAAGTATATGGACTGTATGTGTGCTAATGTATGGATCATTATGGACATTTAGGGGATGACTTATCAAACATGGTGTAAAGTGAAACTGGCTCAGTTGCCCCTAGCAACCAATCAGATTCCTCCTTTCATTTTCCAAAGAGTCTGTGAGGAATGAAAGGTGGAATCTGATTGGTTGCTAGGGGCAACTGAGCCCGTTTCACTTTACACCAGTTTGATAAATCTCCCCCTTAGTGTGTTGTGTGTGTGATAATATAATATAATACAATACAATATAATATAATATGTCATGTGACACCCATGACTATGTGTATATAAAATATGGTTCAAGTATATGGTATGATGTCAAATACTTCTTTAAGATACTTGAAGATAATGTGATAGATAGATAGATAGATAGATAGATAGATAGATAGATAGATAGATAGATAGATAGGAGATAGATAGATAGATAGATAGATAGATAGATAGATAGATAGGAGATAGATAGATAGATAGATAGATAGATAGGAGATAGATAGATAGATAGGAGATAGATAGATACATAGATAGATAGATAGGAGATAGATAGGAGTGGGTCCATTTACACAGAAATATTATTTGACAGATTATCTGCCAAAGATTTGAAGCCAAAGCCAGGAATGGATTTGAAAATAGGAGAAATCTCAGGCTTTCCTTTATTACCTGTTTCCTGTTTATAGTCTGTTTCTGGCTTTGGCTTCAAATCTTTGGCAAATAATCTTTCAGATAATATTTCTGTGTAAATGGACCCTTAGGGCCCTATTACACCAACAGATTATCTGACAGATTTTTTTGAGCCAAAGCCAGGAATGGATTTCAAATCCATTCCTGGCTTTGGCTTAAAAAAATTGAGAGATAGATAGATAGATAGATAGATAGATAGGGGATAGATAGATAGATAGATAGATAGATAGATAGATAGGACATAGATAGATAGATAGATAGATAGATAGATAGATAGATAGGACATAGATAGATAGATAGATAGATAGATAGATAGATAGATAGGAGATAGATAGATAGATAGATAGATAGATAGATAGGACATAGATAGATAGATAGATAGATAGATAGGACATAGATAGATAGATAGATAGATAGATAGATAAATAGATAGATAGATAGATAGATAGATAGGAGATAGATAGATAGATAGATAGATAGATAGGAGATAGATAGATAAATAGATAGATAATTACTACATCACTTTTTATACCAAATACCATATACAACCCAGGGGGCGGAGACATCAGTGGTAACCAGTCATTTTCAGCCCTCCCTGCCCCTTACACCCTTTGGGAAAAGAAAGAGATCTCCCTGGGTAAAGCCTCCATTATTATTGCACTCATGAATAATATATGAGGATATACTTGTCATGTATACCCAGGATGGCACACCTGCAGTACATGCTCAGGACATAGGTGTAGTGCAGGCAGGGCATGGCCCACACTCTTGCCCTTCTATAATATTATGATTACCAGTGGTGCAATATTAACATTAACTGCAACGTTAGAAATATGATGTCAGCTCTTTATTGTTTTGGACTTCATGGAAAGTCAGGTTGTAGGGTATATAAACAGTGGTTGCTTTGGCTAAAATCACACATGGCAGTTTTTTTTCTTAACTGACACTGCAGTTTTTGTGTCAAAGCCAGAGGTGGATTCAAATGGGATGTAAAATATAAAGGAAGGACTTGTACTTCTCTTTCCTGTTGGATCCTCTACTGGTTTTGGTACAAAAACTGGAGGAAAAGAAAGAAAAACAACAACAACAACTGCCATGTGTGATTACAGCCTTACATTGGTTTCTCTACAGTTATGGTTATAGACCTGCAGTTCACTATACTATTTAATCTATATCCATATATTCCCCAAATTTATTAATTTATTATTTATGTTTACTCAAAGAATATGGATTCCATATGCAAAAGTGCACCCCCCCCCCAAAAAAAAAACAACAACAAAAAAAAAACACCCTAAACACCCATTTACTTACATCAAAGGGAAACTAGTAAACTACTTTTGTTTGTCAGATTAAAAAAAAGTCCTGGTGCTTTAAGTGATAAGAGCCCAGCAGGCTAACAAACAAACAAGCCAGGGCCCCATTGATGTGAGCCAGGTGGAGCACACATCTCTCAGCCATAGAGACACCTCCACACCCCCAGTGCTTTAACTCTCTGTCCTCCTAAAGGGGGCCTTTACACAGAGAGATTTATCTGGCAGATTTTTGAAGCCAAAGCCAGGAATGGATTTAAAAAGAGGAGAAATCTCAGTCTTTCCTTTTTGACATGTTCTCTGTTTTATAATCTGTTCCTGGCTTTGGCTTCAGAAATCTGTCAGATAAATCTCTCTGTGTAAAGGCACCCTGTCATGTGGTAATGAAAGGGTAAAGACTCCAGGGAGTGCTATCTAGGCCTGAATGAGCTCTCCAGGAATCACTGTATACACTTTCTTAAATCAATGTATATAGCTGTATGTATGTATGTATGTATGTATGTATGTGTGTGTGTGACACATATATATATATATATATATATATATATATATATATATATATATATATATATATATATATATATATGACTACCCCTTTACTAGGCCAGAAAATGTCAAGATCTCTAAAAAAAAAAAAAAAAAGAGCTTTGGTCCCAGATGGATGTGTCATAGCATTAATGTGCATTATTAACTTATTTATCTAAGTATATACCTCCAGGGTGGTATTAACTCCTACTTTGCCACTTTCCCATAGCTAAACTATTGCTGGCTAATGCATTGCGTGCCCCCAGTGGAGGTGCAGGGGTTAAACTGCAATGGCTGTGGAAAACAACTAGACGCCCTAGATGAGAGAAAGGGGGGAAGCCAGAATGTAACAGCCGGTGTAGGTGAGTTCAAATGGTCCATTAGCATAGCCTGGCACCTGAGCAGGAGAAGAGGCTGGAGAAGAGGAGGCTGAAGCTCCCCTCCAAGACTAGGCCTCTGTCCACGTCTGTCATTAGCATAATCCCCCGGTGGTGACGCTGTGTTTGGAGCATTAGCAGCCGATGACTTGTGGTGTAAAAAGCAAATGGTGATTTTTGTTGGTAATTATCTGGTCGCCTTATTGCTGGCACATTGGAAGAGATTGGCTGGGAGTGCAGGACTGTGTGCGGCTGGAAGCAGCAGAGGAGCCGAGGCCATTGTTATAGCAGGGAGAGCAGGGCGGTGTATAGGGCAGCCTTGAAGTGAAGCTTGTCCATTGAAAGCCCTGAGCTTAGCACGGATCTTCTTCCAGCTCTGCCTCTTCTCCAGCAGCAGCTTCTTCTCCCTCTTCCCCCATGCCAGTGTCCTCATGCTTCTCGCCAGGCTGCCTATTGATTGCCTTGGAAGTGGATATATATGATGTCTGCTAGTGGTTTGCTCTTCAGAGTCTGCTAAGGTAAGCTGGACCCAAATAGTCTATCAGTGAATGGCGGAGTCTGTGTCCCAGTGATTTATGACCATATGACTGCAATCTCGGTTCAAGAAGAGTTCACAGCTGCCTTTAGCTCCCCTCCGCTCACACACTTTCCCTATTTCTTAGCTCTCTCTCATTAAACATCTATTTACTGCAATCTGTTTATGGGAATGATGGCAAATTTCATGGAGCAACAGAGGAGCTATATATCTGTCATAGAGACTTGTAGGCAGACAGCCCCATCAAGGTGCGCCTATTGTCTTAGGCTTTGTCACCCACTAAATATTGCCACTTTTATTTCCCATTGTGTTTACTTTTATTTCATACATTAGACGTCGGTTTATATTATGTGTGTATATGCATGCTATGTGTGTGTGTAAAATTATATATATATATATATATATATATATATATATATATATATATATATATATATATATTTATTTATTTTCTTAATATATAATATTATATATATAAATATTTATTTTATTTTTTACCAGTATGACATATATAATCATATATACGTTCTATATAAAATTATATATCTCTCTCTAAAACAAGAAGTGCCTGAGAAGATGGAGGGGGAGCAGTGTCAGCTAATTGGAACAGCATAGCATTTAATATTTATTATTCAGGTAGAGAGTTTTTCTTTAACAATTCCTTGGAGTAAATAATTAGGATTCCGACAAAGATAAATGAGCGACATTTGTGACGTGTGGAGAGATGAGGAGCAAGAGCTGCCCAGACCTAGAGAGCCTACCCCTCTCTCTCTTTCTCCCTCTCTCTCTGACATTATTATAAGATTCCAAACGTTTTATTATCTCACACAAAACAACTCATGTGGTCACAATATTTAGGGCTGTACAATAACAAGGCCTCCAGTGACAGAGCAGGCACACACTGTTTACAGGCAGATATATAGATATAGGTGGACATATTACTGGATGAATTCGATATTTCGTTATGCCATTATGCATACACTATATATTCAATAGTTAGACTATAACACAAACGAATTTAAAAAAAACCCACAATGTTTACCTTATAGGTAAAATATATATATATATATATATATATATATATATATATATATATAATTTATTATTTATATATGGTAAACAATTGTTGTTTTTTTTAAATTCTTTTGTGTTATAGTCTAACTATTGAATATTTACAAATAAAACATTGCAACAGCTAAAAATATTTGGAGCACAAAGAGATGCAGTTTTTTCTTTCTGTGTGCTGGTGAGGAATAAAAGGAATAGTGTAGCTGTGTTGAGGTTTCCCGGCTGCTCGATTGACCCTCATACATCATAGCACTGGGCTCAGGACAGCAGCTATTATCCTGGATTCTTCTGCTATACATGAACGCTCCGGGCGCAGGCAGAACTGCGAGTTTTTCTGGTTTAAAAAAAGAGTTTTATTTGGCAAACTGAGAACGAAAGATAAAGAGACAAGGAGACTTTAAAGTGTTTATTATGCATGATTTAAGCATGTATCTCCTAGGTAAGGCCCAGCATTGTGGATGGGGGAGCTTTATTTCCAGCTATGATATATATATATATATATATATATATATATATATATATATATATATATATATATATATATATATATATATATATATATATATATAAAATTTTATTTATTGGATTTACAAGCTACTCGTATAAAAGATGGGATTCGTGTGTGTGTGTGTATATATATATATATAATTACATTTGCACTTATAAATTATTATACATTAACTAATACTAGTATAAATCACAATTATAATATTTACATAAAATAAATATTGTTTTATAGTTAATGGGAGATGGTTTGCAGTCTTTCCTGTTATAAATATATGCATTGTCTTTTTGTCTCCTAGGTTGCCTGCAACTGATCCAAGGGCTATCCGTGCCAGGTGACTGCGGGGTGCCAATGTTATTCTGTAAGGGTGGGGACACCCTCCGAGTAGGTGACAACACGTTTTGGGGATCCAGGAGATGCAGAAAGCATCCTACTATGACAACCCCACTCTCTTTGGAGGATACCCCTACCAGGCAGGCAGTCTGGGTTATGAGGGGCCACAGCCATCTTTTGCGACTTCCCACCTCGACAATGATTTCCAGCGTTCTTCTTGCTCCTTGCAATCCCTGGGACACAATGGTCCATTGGCTAAAGCTAAAAACCTAAATGGAAGCTGCATGCGGCCCAACCTGGCCTCGGAACACCACCAGGCCTCTTCTCTCTCCCCACCACCGAATGCCACTGCAGCCCCCACTAACAGCAATAGCAGCAGCAATGCCCAGGCTGGAGGAGCCAAGTCCTCATCGGTAAAAACACAGGTCCCTTCCAATACAACCAGCAAACAGATCTTCCCATGGATGAAAGAGTCCAGGCAAAACTCCAAGCAGAAATCCAGCCCCCCTGCCACAGGTACTAAAAGCCACCATTCACACATTGCGTCATTAATGTTTACTATCCAGTCCAGTCTCATCTATTGGGAGCAGCCATTTTGTTTCTGGGAAATAGTGTTCAAAAATAAAGATAGTTAACCCTATGAGACCTGGATACTATACTGGGGTTGTTAATCACTATTTATTATTTATTCTTTCTAATGTAAATATTTACTTGAATTTGTTTACAAATATGTAATCTTAGTATAAACAGAGATGTAGCCAATAGATAGGTATTTATTTTTTTCTGTAATCACCATATAGTCTGTTATAGAATGACAGGAGAGGGTGATGGTACCTGAGGCTGTTTTATATGTTGTTTGCTATAACAATAATTCAATCGTAGATAAAGGTCATAATGCAAGTGCCTGATCAAATCTCCATGAAGCAGGGGCAGCTTTAGGGGGGCAGAGCTCTTTAATAAATGCCAGGCTTATGAAGTGCAGACTAATGTGGGAAAGGCCAGGTCTGGGCAAAGCATGTTAGAGAATTTATTATGGAATAATGCTTTCAATTTCTGAGTGTAGTAATTATCTTTTATTTCATTTGAAGCGACAGAAAGCTGCAGTGGTGGTGACAGGAGCCCCCCGGGTTCCTCTGCTTCAAAGCGAGCTCGCACGGCCTACACCAGTGCCCAGCTGGTGGAGCTGGAGAAGGAGTTCCACTTTAACCGCTACCTGTGCAGGCCCAGGAGGGTGGAAATGGCAAATCTGCTTAACCTCAGTGAAAGGCAAATCAAGATCTGGTTCCAGAATCGCAGAATGAAGTATAAGAAGGATCAAAAGGTAAAAGGGATGTCATCATCCTCTGGAGGACCTTCACCTACTAGTACTCCACCTTTAAGCATGCAATCCTCTGCAGGCTTCCTGGGATCCATGCACTCAATGACTGCAAATTATGAGGCACCTTCCCCACCTCCCTTTAATAACAAACCCCACCAAAATGCCTACTACCAGACCCCAGCAAAAGGTTGTCCTTCCCAACAGAAGTATGGAAGCACAGCTCCTGAGTATGATCACCATGGCTTACCAGGCAATGGAGCCAGCTATGTCTCTCCTAGTATGCAAGGGAGCCCAGTGTATGTTGGGGGGAACTATGTGGATTCTGTGCCAGCACAAGGCCCTTCTATGTATGGTCTTAACCACCTTGCACACCAGCCCACTAACATGGACTATAGTGGTGCCCCTTCCATGCCAACCAGCCAGCATCATGCACCTTGTGACCCCCACCCAACTTACACAGAGCTCTCATCGCATCATCAGGGAAGGATCCAGGAAGCCCCTAAACTCACCCATTTGTGAGGAAATATGTAGACTGTAGGGGGCGCTGGCACTGCCTAGGGATCAACAAGAAGCATTTGTGTTGATCTTTTTTTTTTTTTTTTTTTTTAACATTCTGGCTATTACAGGGTTCTAATATGCACTGTAATGTAACCATGATCTCATCAATACAAGTGCTTCTCAAGGCTGTGTCCATTGGGGACTGATTTAGTATTGGAATAACCTTGTCCCACACAATTATTCCATCCTACTAGTCCATGACAAAAAAATCACCATCCCCTACCTGGTCAGCACTAGGCTTGGACATATAGTAAAGATTTTTGAAGAGGCTACCTGGATCGTTTTGTAGGAAACACAATGTAGGAAACACAATGTATGCCCATAGAGGATCACATGTAAATTCAAGTAACAGGAGGAATATTGCTTTGTAGTGGTAGGAACCTAGGCCTTAAGATCAAAAGAACAATGTACTATCTCGATCATTGATTTTTTGTCAGTTCTGTTCAAATATATGGGTTCCAAAAAAAATTATAAAAAAAAAATTCCAGTAATTTTAGGCCTTTCCTGAAGGCCCAAAAAATTCTACACTCGTCTTATCGTGAATACAGGGTATATAGTATTCTATACTATACTAGGAGATGTCTGCTCACCAATCTAAGCACAGTGAATTCTGCTCAGTCTTTGCTAAGCTATCTGTGTGGACATCTCGCTTGCACTTCCAGTTTACAAGGGTGAGAGCAGCCCAGAGGCCCAGCTCATACAATCCTGGAGGTCACCAGGCTTGTGTGACCATATGTAGAAATATTTATTAATGCTGCTTATGGAATCCATGGAAACAATTATTTTTTTTAATTTTTTTTTTGTATTATTTATCCAGCATATTAACGTATTTATGAAATTTAAAGAAGGAAAAATGTACTTTTTGTATTTTCTTGTTCTAAAAGGTTGTGTTTCCCTGTCATTGTAAAATATTGCCTATTTAATTCTAGTATTTTAGAAGAGATGTTAGTTTGTTTTCTTGTACTAATGGGTAATGTAACTACTCCTACTGGAGGCATGGGAAGACTCATCCAGCTGTTATTGTCTAGCCATGAATAGGGAGGCTGCACAAACCCTCTGGAGAACTCTTTGTTCCTTGTAGGTTATTTTATTTGGGGGAAAAAAATGTCTGTTATAAAAAAAATTCCTGGAATAAACTTTGTGTTATAAAATCTGCTTCATGTATTAGTTATAGTTGGGTTCCTGGGACAGACTGGGGATGGTTACCAGACAGCCTGCTTGGGCTTTTGTATATGTTTGCATGTAGGAATGTTAATATTTGCTCTTAATTATTAAGCTGCCTGTATGGAATGGTCCTGGCTTGAGTTGTTTGTTGAATGTTTAAAAAAAAAAAAAAAAAAAAAGAGTGAAAGTATATGAAAAAGTACAGGCCCATATATTCTGCTGGTTGTATAGCTATGTAAACTTTATTCAAAAAAATATGGGGGGAGGGGCAACACTCAGACTATAAATATATTTATATATTATAGAATTATTTAGAATATACATCTTATGTATGTTTCATGAAGACATTGGTGGTGCCTGCTTGTCCAATGATTAATTATTTTACTATGTATTCAAATACAATGTGAAATATACTATTCAGTCTGGCAATCTAGGAGAACAATGGAGGGGTTAACTTTGTTGAATTTAACAACTAAAGGCCAATACTGCAGAACAATAACATGAAGAGACGATCATAGTGATCGTATGACATAGTATGAAGCAAAGAAAGGGAGAATATTGAGATAGGATTACAGCTGTAGGGGAAAAAAAAATAATATAAAAATATGGGGTCAAGAATATATAAACCTTCTCACTCGAAATCTTTTGTAGATGTATAGAAGAAAAGAAGCGTTCAGACAACTGTTCGATATAATGTAACGTTTAATATACAGAATGAAATGCATAAAATCAGGCATGTAACCAAATATCATGCCCCCCCCCCCCCCCAATCCTATATCCCCATTGTTGTGCAGGCCATGGATCTGTCCCCCGGCAGCAGATATGGTGTTGCTTCAGTCCTCATTAAATCTATGTCAGATGTAATCCTCAAACAGTACAGACACCCAGCAGCCTGTCCATTAAATTACATGTATTTGCTTGTGGCTGTTGTAGGAGAAGGTAGGAGAAGTCCAACTTGGATCACAATGGATCAGTGTAGCCCAGAATAGAAGCCACCGAGCCCTTCCTTGTCAGCTGCAGACTGTACAATAGAATGGACGCCATGTTTATCTGCAAGGAAAATGGCGATTCGTTGAGATGAAAGGCATTGTGCTCGGAGTCCCTTCTAACTCTACCAAACCTGTAATATTGGGAGACACAGTTATAGAGAGGAACACAGGAGAGGAAACATTGGGAAGAGTTGATATTAGAATGTATTATTTTAAGGAAATTGGGCAAAACATCATCTTATCAATACATATCTATCATCTCATATATATATATCTATCTATATTATCTATCATCTCATATATACATATCTATCATCTCATATATATATATATATATATATATATATATATGATATCTATCTATATTCTATCTATCATCTCATATATATGATATCTATCTATCATCTCATATATACATATCTATCATCTCATATATATGATATCTATCTATATTCTATCTATCATCTCATATATACGATATATATCATCTATCTATCATCTCATATATATGATCCCTCTTTCTCATATATATTCTATCTATCTCCTATCTATCGCTCATCTATCTTCTAAATATTATATCTATCTATTTATCTTAGATTATATATATCTTCTATCTCGATTATATATATATATATATATATATATATATATATATATATATATATATAATCTCTATTTATCCATAAATGATATCTCTCTCTCATATATCTATATCCATCCACTCTGTCTTGCGAACATCAGATAAAATCACCTTCTGGAGTACCTAAATATTGACAATTTCTATGTATATTTCATACTGGTATTTTGTATATATGGCATATATTTGTACCCGAGACTAAGTTTAAATATTACATATATATTTTTTTTTCTTACCTTACATTATGTGTAGCACCAGATGAAACAGCCTCAACAATTCTGTGGACATATGTGTGGGAGCAATCCCCCCTATCCTACCCCCCCAAAAAAAGGCTTATAGCATGTTGTATAATATATTGGCAGCAGGTGTGGTGGCTCCAGGGGAGGGAATGATAACAACATTGGTTCCTCGCTGTCCATTCTCTGCTCTGAAATATAAAAACAGGAAAATATTTAGGAAAAATAATATTAATAAAAGTCCCTGTGTTGTGGCCGAGGCTCCTCTTGTTGGGACCACTCCATCCACACTGAGCTCTTCCACGATTGTTCTAGCTTTACACCCACCACCCACACAGATTTTTTCACGAACAAAAGTTTCCATGCTACGACCAAAAAAAAACCCCTACAGCCCACCATCAGCCAAGCTGCTGGGGCCCCCGACTTCTCCTGCAGCTTCTCAGCCTTCTTGGGGTTTGTAGCTGATTTCCTGAGGAGGATTCCGCTTCTCCTCGGCTTCTCTGGACGTTTCCCATGTCCGTGCTAAGAAAAGGAGGAATTCTTGGCTGCCACCGGCCCCTTCACACCAGAGATTGATCACCTTCTCAGGAATCTGCAGCCTCTTCATCAGGATTTACTCCTCACACTTAAAGTGTTTCTCACTTCTCTTGGATCTCTCCCCCCCCCCAAACGACTTTCAGTTTGAAATACAATATATAGCTCCTCTTCTCCCTCTCCTATTTTTTTTTATTTTTTTAATCCTGATCCCCCTCTCTCTGTTTGCCAGCTAAATCTTACACCTCCATACTTGTCCCTCATGATACATATAAATGCAGAATACATACAGCAGTTTTGGGACCCCCACCCCCCACCGCCACCCACACATTTAAAGGAATTAATTCACAATGATAATGCACTGGATGTTTTTTTTTTTTTTTTCTTCCAAGCAGGCCTTCCATGCTATTGGTCAGTTGCAGTCACGTGACCAGGAATTGGCTGTAAGTCGCCCAGTCTCCAGTTTAATACAGCAGGGTCCCCCCCTTTACGTCTGATTTATCAGCAATATACAATAATAGGGCCTTTTGGATTATTGGGACCCTTAAATATTTGCTCTCCCAACCCCTAGGCTGGCCAGGGGGGAAACCATGAATTTTGAATTTGAGAGGGAGATCGGGTTTATAAACAGCCAGCCTTCGCTTGCAGAGTGCCTGACGTCCTTCCCTGCTGTCCTGGAGACATTTCAAACTTCATCAATCAAGGACTCGACATTAATTCCTCCTCCTTTTGAACAAACAATCCCAAGTCTGAATCCAGGATCCGGCAGCCAGCCCAGCAGGACCAAGAGCCAAAGCCGCTCAGACCATGGCCTGGCCTCCCAGCCCCTCCAGCCCCTGCAGCAGCAGCAGCCTGGCCATCTGGCTACAGAGTTCCCCTGGATGAAGGAAAAGAAGTCCGGGAAGAAAAGCAACCAAGGCTCCCCTCCATCTTCCCTGCCAGCTCCAGAGTCTGGAGGAGGCTCCCCGGCAGGTCTGTCTTATGGGAGAGGGGGGGATTCTATATGTATTTTTACTGTGTAGTCGGGGGATTACAGAAAAGGGGGTGACAATATAGCAGAATAATGTGAACACTTAACATTTATGAAGATGGAAACCGAATAGCATTTG
>NC_091467.1:20668300-20710800 GCF_027789765.1 Dendropsophus ebraccatus
AGTATTTCCATCAGTATTTTGGTGAGTATTTCCATCAGTATTCTAGTCAGTATTTCCATCAGTATTTTGGTATTTCCGTCAGTATTCTGGTCAGTATTTCCATCAGTATCTTGGTCAGTATTTCCGTCAGTATTTTGGTCAGTATTTGTAGCCAGTATCAGTAGTGGAACCCACAAGGCAAAATGATAATGGAAAGATTGGCACAGGTTCTGTGTTTTAAACACACTCCTGGTATTGGTTGGAAAAAAAAAAAAAAGACTGACGGAAATACTGTGTGTGAACATAGCCTGTATAAGGGAATCTCACAAAATTTTACAGGAGCCGGCTGATAAGTTCACACACAGTATTTTTCAACCAAAACCAGGAGTGGATTGAAAACACAGAAAGGCTCTGTTCACATACTGTTGAAACTGACTGGATGGCCGTTATTTAACGGCAAATAATGTCCGTTATTTCAAAACAACGGTTTGGTTCCTATTAGACAAATCGATTATTATTTTTCTCTGATTAACGATTGCAAACAAGCGATTTTGAGAATGAACTGAAATCGTTCAACATAATACACAGAACAATAGTTGTTAAGTTTCGATCGCAATTATTATGATCGTTCGTTTACTCTAGTATACAAACAATCCTAATAACGAACAGACAATGGGGGAGATTTATCAGACATGGTGTGAAGTGAAACTGGCTCAGTTGCCCCTAGCAACCAATCAGATTCCACCTTTCATTCCTCACAGACTCTTTGGAAAATGAAAGGTGGAATCTGATTGGTTGCTAGGGGCAACTGAGACAGTTTCACTTTACACCATGTTTGATAAATCTCCCCTGTGTGTTTCTATAGATATGCATAATATACAGTTAAACAGACTAAAGAAAATATATACAACTTAATTTTTTATCATACCACTGTATTTTTCAACAATGTATATGCTTAGGGTTATTAACCAGAGTGTTTCCTTTTTTTTATTTTATTTTTTTTTCATGCAGTTATAGCTCTTATTTAGACTGCTCTTATGTGGTCAATAAGGTCTCATTCACAAGTTCCCTAAATTTATCTGTAATTGCAGATGCGTCTTTACAGACAAATTTAGGGCACATTGATTTCTTTTGGGCTATTCACACTGTCTGTATTACAGATCCGTAATCCGCAAAAAATAAGACAAGTCATAGTATGGGCTGTAATTGCCGCCATAGAAGTCTATAGGATTTTTGCAGATCTGTACTTTTTTACGGAAGAAATGTGCATAACATATGCAAAAAATATCTGTAAAATATTGTTTATTTCAGATCACTTCTATTAAAAAAATCTCAGGTCTTCCAGTATTTATCAGCTGCAGGAAGTGGTGTTTTCTTTCCAGTCTGACACAGTGCTCTCTGCTGCCACCTCTGTCCATGTCAGGAACTGCCCATAGCAGGAGAGGTTTTCTATGGGGATTTGTTACTGCTTTGAAATGTTCCTGTCAGGGGCAGAGGTGGCAGCAGAGAGAACAGAAAGCCCACTTCCTGCAGGACATACAGCATCTGATAAGTACTGGAAGACTTAAGATTTTCAAATAGAAGTTAATTACAAATCTATCTACTTTTGTGAAATCAAACTGTGAAAGAAAAAAAAATGCTGGAGTACCCCTTTAACTATTACCTTCCCATTTTTTCAAGCATATTTTTATTGTTTTCAAAAGAAGGTAAGGGAGATAGGGAAACTTGCTGAGTTGCAAAAAATATGCAATACGGATGCACAACGGACACATTTTTGGTGGATTGTGGACGAGGATTGCGTAAATAATGTACGGTCCTGAAAAATTACTGAATGTGTGAATGAGGCCTTACTGTAAGTACCAGTATTATAGATCCTTAGGCTATGTTTATGCATATGCATTCTAAAGAAAGTGGAAGCCATGCCCCAATGGACGAATTCATGAACAATGGCCGTTGTTGCGAGTGTCGAACAACGGCGGTTGTTGTACCGAAAACTGCATTGATTTCAAAGCAGTACAGCTGGGAAAAAATTAACTTCACAATTATTTCCGCAGCCTTGCCGAACAACGGCCGCTGTTTGCATTGATTTCAATGCAGCACATTTATTAATTTTTTAACAAGAAAAAACGTTGTTTTAATTGCTAACAACGGCTGTTCTTATCACGTGTAAGTGTGTGTAAGTGACCCGAAGTTTACTTTCCTTTCCTTTTTGCACATTTTCCTTCCCTACTTGATTGCCAGCTGGAGAACTAAGGTCAGAGGTTATCAGTGCAGTGAAGCAGAGATCTCTTACTTCTGCTTGTTAACCCTTTTTTTTTGTGTTGCAGCATGTAAGTAAACATTGGGTCACTTACTGCAGTACATAAGGGGTTAAGCAGAAGGACACACGCTCTTACCTTCTCCGCCGGGCCACCCTCCTGCACCGGCCCTATAACAACTGCCTACCCTGCCTCTATGGTAGCTACGCCACAGCTTTAAAGCTAGGACTACACTTTCGCTGTGTCATTCACTTTTGTCATGGCCAAAGATGGGAGCCCAGGCTAGGTGGAGTTCTGGTGACTTTTGGGTCACAATTATGGTAACTTGCATTCGCTGTTGTTAGCTGTAACTCAATAGGATGCAGGCAGCACAATGCAGATTTATAGATTTTATTTAGTTGTTTATATGCACTTGGTTTAACAGTTTAATACTATATCTATCATCTATCTATTTATCTCTCATCTATCTATCTTCAATCTATCATCTATCTATTTATCCCTTATTTATCTCTTTATCTATCTATCTATCTATCTATCTATCTATCTATCTATCTATCTATCATCTATCTATCTATCTATCTATCTATCTATCTATTATCTATCTATCTATCATCTATCTATCTATCTATCTATCTTCCTTCTATCTATCTATCTATCTATCTATCTATCTATCTATCTTCCTTCTATCTATCTCCTATCTATCTATCTATCTATCTATCTATCTATCTATCTATCTATCTCCTATCTATCTCCTATCTATCTATCTATCTATCTATCTATCTATCTATCTATCTATCTATCTATCTTCTATCTATCTCCTATCTATCTCCTATCTATCTATCTATCTCCTATCTATCTCCTATCTATCTATCTATCTATCTATCTATCTATCTATCTATCTATCTTCCTTCTATCTATCTATCTATCTATCTATCTATCTTCCTTCTATCTATCTCCTATCTATCTATCTATCTATCTATCTATCTATCTATCTATCTATCTAGCCACAAGGATAGCAAGTAGCACAGCTTTATCCAAATATAGATGGGTGCCAGCCAGAGGACCTCGACCACAGGTCAGCGTAATTATCCAAACAGATTCCAACAGCACTCCAAGAGCTTCAGTGTTCAAACGTGTAATTTATTCACATAATGCAGCACAGCAAAATAAAGCGACGTTTCAACCGTCTCACACGGTCTTTTTCAAGCTCAGTGATTAAGTGCAATCTCTACAACTTTATACAAAAGTGCTCTATTTACAAATTCATATGATAGGTGATTTACAAAGTCCATCAAATCAAGAACGGTCTGTGATTGGTGTTTCTCAGTGTCCATCAAGTATGAACTCCCCTTTTCCTTCTTGGGAGAAATTAGTGTCCATCTGTGCAAAGATCTTTACAAACCTCCGTGCTCTTAACCCATAAGTGACCAAATAAATATAAATAATTATGCTTGAAATCCACAGTGTGTGTATATACAGACTAAGCAGATTCCTGGCGTAAACATCTCTTAACCTTTGGATCACATCGGAGTGTGGAGCCTAATATATTCAAGAAAAAACTGTGATTACGATTTAAATGCATTCCTCCTGGTGTTCCCAATTCAGACACTGCTTATCTGTGCGTCTTTACGGTTATCATCTAGTATTGGGTATCAGGATCCATTAGCGTTCGACTCCCCCCGATCACTCCAGGGGAGGTACAGCCAGCTTCACCTGTTCCACAATCGGACCTCTCCAGGTCCATAAAAGAATTTTTAGCCGCATCAGAATCGCACCGCAGTAGGTTACACCATCCGGTATATAAATAATCAAATCTTTTAGGCTCACTCCGTATTCCAACAGGTAGGTATGTTTCCCAGTCTCCGCACAAAAAATCTGCAAAACATAATACACTATTATTAGTACAAAGAATTCTATTATTTATTATTTATTATAAATTCATTAATACCACATAAGATTAGCACTTAATTTTCACCTTGGGCTAAGAAGACCGCATTATACAGTTATCCTGGGAGGCATGGTTATCTAAATACTGCACTTGGTGTTTTATACTCCACATTGAGTCCTGCTGGGCTCAATGTGTTAAGTTTAAAGATCCATTGTAATTCTCTTTTTTTCAGTAATGCTCTTCTGTCACCACCTCTCCTTGGGGGCAGCACTCTATCCACCAACATAAACCTTAAGTCACTCTCTGAGTGTCCTGCTTCTGAGAAATGTTTTGGTACGGGTAAATCCTTTTTGCCTATGCGTATTGTATATCTGTGCTGATTTAACCGGGTCTTTAAATCGTGAGTCGTTTCCCCCACATACACTAAACCGCATGGGCACCACAATGTGTATATAATGTAATCAGAGTTACATGTCAAATAATGCCTTATTCCATATTCCTGGTTTGTCACTGGATGTATAAATTTATCTCCTTTTTTCATGTATTTACAGTTTATACAACTTAGACAAGGGAAAGATCCCGTTTTTTTAGTCGTCATATACCTCTGTGTGTCATAATTTTTCACACTGATGTCTGCTTTCACTATCTTATCTCTCAAATTGTCTACTCTTCTATAAGATAGCAGAGGGGGATGGATAAATTCTTTTACAGTCGGATGACTATCTCTAAAAATATACCAATGTTTGTTAATAATACGTCCAATAGTTGGGGAAAGATGGTTATACGTACTTACAAAAGGTACACGATTGTCACTTCTGTCTCTTTTTTTAGGTATTAAAAGTTCGTCTCTAGGTATCGTCATTACCTCCCTGTTACAGTCGTCCAGTAATTAATTTGGGTATCCCCTTTCTCTGAACTGTGTTGTCATTTTTTGTAGTGTTTTACTCAGGTCATTATCTTCCTCTGTGATACGTCTAGCCCGCAGCATTTGACTACGTGGTAACGAGCGAATCATTTTCCGAGGGTGACAGCTGTCATAACGCAAGGTCTTATTACAGTCAGTGGCTTTTTCATAGATTTTTGTAGTTAGTTTGTTCCCCTTCTTGGTAACCATCACGTCCAAATAATGTATTTGATCATCTGAAAAATTTACAGTAAATTTAATTTTATTGTCAATAGTATTCAGATACTCAACAAATTCCATCAGTGTGGCCACACCCCCTTGCCACACAAGGAACACGTCGTCTATGTAACGCCACCAGACCAAGGCATGCCGGAACTGGTGGGTCACATAGATCGACGTCTCCTCGAGGTGGGACACTACCACATTTGCGTACGTGGGGGCTACATTAGCCCCCATCGCCACGCCTTGTCTCTGCATATACAGTTGATCATTAAACATAAAATAGTTATTCACTAAGACCAAATGTAACAATCTTAAAATGAAGTCTTCCTCTTTGGGTAATAGTTGTAATTGCGGTAGTAAGGCTTTAATGGCCTCCATACCGGTGTCCATTTCAATAGATGTGTAAAGACTGACTATGTCAAGAGTCACAAGCAAAGAACTCTCAGACACAGTCATTTCTCTCACTTTATTCAAAAATTGCATAGAGTCTTTGAGATACGATTTAGCACTATATACCAATGGTCTTAATACTGTATCTAGAAAAATTGAAATTTGACTCAATATCGAGCCCCTTCCCGACACAATTGGTCGACCGACCATAAGAATATTGAGCAAGTGCCGTTGTGGTTCTGGACCGGGAACAATACTTACAAGAAGCATACCGGCAATTGTCGGACAAAGAGGTATATAGTGAATTGACTAGTGACCCAAAATTTGGGATTATGAGAAAAATAGAGCAGATTTTGTCTGAAGGTCTTGCTAACAATATTATTGATGAGAAACTAGTGGAATTTCTTACTGTTAGAAACCCTAAAACGCCAATGCTGTATTTTCTTCCGAAAATCCATAAGAATATCGAGCAACCTCCAGGTCGACCAATTGTGTCGGGAAGGGGCTCGATATTGAGTCAAATTTCAATTTTTCTAGATACAGTATTAAGACCATTGGTATATAGTGCTAAATCGTATCTCAAAGACTCTATGCAATTTTTGAATAAAGTGAGAGAAATGACTGTGTCTGAGAGTTCTTTGCTTGTGACTCTTGACATAGTCAGTCTTTACACATCTATTGAAATGGACACCGGTATGGAGGCCATTAAAGCCTTACTACCGCAATTACAACTATTACCCAAAGAGGAAGACTTCATTTTAAGATTGTTACATTTGGTCTTAGTGAATAACTATTTTATGTTTAATGATCAACTGTATATGCAGAGACAAGGCGTGGCGATGGGGGCTAATGTAGCCCCCACGTACGCAAATGTGGTAGTGTCCCACCTCGAGGAGACGTCGATCTATGTGACCCACCAGTTCCGGCATGCCTTGGTCTGGTGGCGTTACATAGACGACGTGTTCCTTGTGTGGCAAGGGGGTGTGGCCACACTGATGGAATTTGTTGAGTATCTGAATACTATTGACAATAAAATTAAATTTACTGTAAATTTTTCAGATGATCAAATACATTATTTGGACGTGATGGTTACCAAGAAGGGGAACAAACTAACTACAAAAATCTATGAAAAAGCCACTGACTGTAATAAGACCTTGCGTTATGACAGCTGTCACCCTCGGAAAATGATTCGCTCGTTACCACGTAGTCAAATGCTGCGGGCTAGACGTATCACAGAGGAAGATAGTGACCTGAGTAAAACACTACAAAAAATGACAACACAGTTCAGAGAAAGGGGATACCCAAATGAATTACTGGACGACTGTAACAGGGAGGTAATGACGATACCTAGAGACGAACTTTTAATACCTAAAAAAAGAGACAGAAGTGACAATCGTGTACCTTTTGTAAGTACGTATAACCATCTTTCCCCAACTATTTGTCACGGCCGCGGCGGCGTCCCATGCTCCGGGCCGCCGCCGCGACCTCCCCCCATCTCATGCAGCTGCCGGGGTCCCGGTGCAGGGACCCGGCGCTGCTACATGTTCGGCCCCGGGGGGCGCCTTACCTGGTCCCGCTCCTGCCTCCGTCTGTGCCGGCCGGCGCGCGCGTCCCCGCCTCCTCGGGCGCGCGCGCGCCGGCTGTCTCAGATTTAAAGGGCCAGTCCGCACCTAATTGGCCAGTTGCACCAATCACTCCCTATTTATTCTAGCCCTGCCCCACTACAGGTGTTGGAGCCTCTACATGCTTCCCATAGCGTTTGGCCCAGCTCCCTGTTGTTCCTGTGTCCTGTCCGTTACCTGGTCCCTAGTCCCTGTTCCTGAGTCCTGTCCGTTACCTGGTCCCTAGTCCCTGTTCCTGGTTCCTGTTCCCCTGTCACTCCACCTGTTCCTGTGTCCAGCCTGTCACGTGCTCTCTCATCTGCAGACTATTGCCTGTGCCATCTCCTGCCACGCCTCGCCTGCCGACACCAGCAACCAAGCCAGGGGTAGCGACCTGGGGGTCGCCTGCCGCAGCAAGTCCATCCCGCCTTGCGGCGGGCTCTGGTGAAAACCAGCGGCCCCTTAGACTCCGCTCCCTGGTGAGGTTTGTGCCATCGCTGGTGCCGGTCCAGTGGATCCACTACTCCGGGCGTTACAGTAGGCTCCAACCATGGATCCCGGCGAGGTGCCTGATATCCGCGAGGTAGCCCGAGTGGTTGCCCTACAGGCTCAACAGATTCAGCAACAGTCACAGCTGATTCAACAACTGACTGCAGCCGTTCAACAGCATACCACAGCTCAGCAGTCATCACCTCCGGCAGCCTCTTCAAAACTACGACTGGCTCTCCCAAGTAAATATGGAGGTGACCCCAAGTTGTGCAGAGGGTTCCTGACCCAATGCACTATGTACATCGAACTTTTAAGCAGTCAGTTTGCCACCGAGCGCTCTAAAGTGGCTTTCATTATCAGCCTATTGGAGGGAAGAGCTCTGGCCTGGGCCACGCCACTATGGGACCGTAATGATCCGGTTGCTGCCAATTTTCGAATCTTCCTGGACGAGTTCCGCTCTGTCTTTGAGGAACCTGCCCGTGCGTCTTCGGCTGAGACTGCTCTCCTCAATTTATCCCAAGGGACTTCCTCCGTTGGTGATTACGCCATCCAGTTCCGCACCCTGGCTGCGGAACTAGACTGGAATGAGGCCGCTCTGATTGCCACCTTTAAAAAGGGCCTGTCCAGCCAAGTGAAGGATGTGCTCGCTGCCCGGGATCTGCCTACCTCCTTGAACGATCTTATTCTACTGGCTACCAGAGTCTACACCAGGTTTTCCGAGAGAGAGGAGGAGGTCCGGCAAGGACGGCGTCTGAGTCTGCCCCGTCGCCATCCTCGGCTGGCACCGGTGTTCCAGAATCCTGTTGCTCCTATGTCCCAGTCGCTTCCAGAGGTTCCTATGCAGGTGGAACGTGTTCGCCTGACGACTGATGAGAGGAACCGTCGACTGGACCAGAATCTCTGCCTCTATTGCGGTGGCGCGGATCACTATAGACAGAGATGTCCCCAACGCCCTCAGCGTCCGGGAAACGCCCGCACCTAGGTCCGGTGGGAGAGGCCTCCCTAGGTGTGAATGCCACCTCTCCAAGGTTGACTATGCCCGTCTCCATCCAGACACCCTCTGGGCAAGTTTTCCAGACTACTGCCCTCATCGACTCTGGCTCTGCTGGCAGTTTCATCTCTGCTTCGTTGGTCCAAAGATGGCGGCTACCCGTGATCCAGCTAGCCCAACCCCGGTCTATCTCTTCGGTTACGGGGGAGGTTCTTACCGAAGCGGTGTACAGCCAGACGGCACCCCTAGTCCTCCAGGTGGGAGCCTTACATCAGGAGAAGATCTCCTTCTATGTCTTGCGCCATTCCTCTTCCAACCTCCTGCTGGGTCTTCCTTGGCTGCAATTCCATACCCCTAGGCTGGACTGGAGAACTGGGGAGGTTCTCAGCTGGGGCCAGGACTGTCATAACCGGTGTCTGAGATCCCCTCAATCCAAGTGCTCTACAAGGTCACCTGCTAATGTCAAGCCTCTATCCGGGCTACCAGAGGACTATCAAGACTTTGTCGATGTTTTCTCGGCCAAGGAGGCGGACTCACTACCACCTCATCGAGCCTATGATTGCCCTATAGACCTTCTTCCAGGGGCTTCTCCTCCACGTGGTCGAGTATACCCTCTCTCTGTGCCCGAGACTGAAGCCATGTCCTCCTACATCCAGGAGAACTTACAAAAGGGCTTCATCCGTAAATCCACGTCTCCAGCTGGCGCTGGATTTTTCTTTGTTCAGAAGAAGGACGGTTCCCTCCGCCCATGTATTGACTATCGGGGCCTGAATAAGGTGACCGTTAAGAACCGCTATCCTCTTCCGCTTATTCCGGAACTATTCGACCGTCTTCGTGGTGCTAAGATCTTCTCCAAGCTGGATCTCAGGGGAGCGTATAACTTGGTCCGTATTCGTAAAGGAGACGAATGGAAGACCGCTTTCAACACCAGAGATGGGCACTACGAATATCTGGTCATGCCATTCGGCCTATGCAATGGCCCAGCGGTCTTCCAGGAATTCGTGAACGATATCTTCCGAGACCTCCTCTATGTCTGCGTCATTGTCTATTTGGATGATATTTTGGTCTTCTCCCCGGACCAGCAGACTCATGTGGCACAAGTGCGTCAAGTCCTACGAAGACTACGGGCCAACCATCTATACGCCAAGCTAGAGAAGTGTGTTTTTCATCAGCGCAGTCTTCCATTTCTTGGCTATATCGTTTCCGACCAGGGTCTACAAATGGATCCAGCCAAGCTCGCAGCTGTCCTTCAATGGCCACGCCCTGTGGGACTTAGAGCCATCCAACGTTTCCTTGGCTTCGCCAACTATTATCGGCAATTCATCCCTCACTTCTCTACCCTGGTCGCACCCATAGTGGCTCTCACTAAAAAGAAGGCGGACCCCAGACGTTGGCCTCCAGAGGCCGAACAAGCCTTCAATAGCCTCAAGTCTGCCTTTGCCTCTGCTCCTGCTCTGGTCCGCCCGGATGTCTCCAGGCCATTTTCTCTCGAGGTCGATGCTTCTTCTGTGGGCGCAGGAGCCGTTCTCTCGCAAAGGGACACATCAGGCAAGACCAGAACCTGTGGGTTCTTCTCTAAGACTTTCTCCCCTGCCGAGAGGAACTATACCATTGGGGACCGTGAACTCCTGGCCATTAAGTTGGCACTGGAGGAGTGGCGTCATCTATTAGAGGGGGCTAAACACCCGGTTAACATCTACACGGACCACAAGAACCTCCTCTACCTCCAATCGGCTCAACGCCTCAATCCCAGGCAGGCTCGGTGGTCCCTCTTCTTCTCTCGGTTCAACTATACCATCCACTTCCGTCCAGCCGAGAAGAACCTAAAGGCCGATGCATTATCCCGAGCATCCGATGTCATGGGGCAAGAGGAATCTCCTCGTCACATAATACCTCCCGACCGCCTAGTACCAGTTGCCTCTTCTGCTCTGCAGAGACTGCCTCCCGGGAAGACTTATGTGCGCCCCGCACTCCGTAAACGCATCTTGAAGTGGGGGCATTCCTCTTTGGTAGCCGGGCATCCAGGAGCCCAAAAGACCGGGCAATTGATCTCCCGTCACTACTGGTGGCCCAATCTCCTCCAGGATGTCAAGGATTTTGTGGCTTCCTGTGCAGTCTGTGCCAGGAATAAATCTCCCCGTCTAAGACCTGCCGGCCTACTATTGCCCTTGCCAGTCCCGGATCATCCCTGGCACCACATTGGGATGGACTTCATCACTGACCTACCTCCATCTGCGGGCAATACAGTTATTTGGGTGGTGACGGACCGCTTTTCTAAAATGGCTCACTTCGTGGCCCTTCCTGGTCTGCCCTCTGCTCCTCGTCTGGCTCAGTTGTTCTTCCGACACATCTTTCGCCTGCATGGACTTCCTCTTCACATTGTGTCCGACCGAGGCTCCCAATTTGTCTCTAAATTTTGGCGTGCCCTATGCTCACAACTCCAAGTGAAGCTGGACTTCTCATCGGCCTATCATCCTCAAACTAACGGGCAAGTGGAGAGAGTCAATCAGATTCTGGGCAACTACCTACGCCATTTTGTTTCAAGCCGCCAAGACAACTGGTCCAATCTACTCCCATGGGCAGAATTCTCATATAACCATTTGGACTCGACTTCCACAGGCAAGTCCCCTTTCTATGTGGTCTACGGGCATCATCCTCGTCCTCCTCTGCCTCTCTCTCCATCCTCTGAAGTCCCAGCCGTGGAGGAGTTGTTATCTGACCTGCAATCGATCTGGGAACAAACTCGACAGTCCTTACTCAAAGCCTCTGAACGCATGAAGGACCAGGCTGATAAGAAGAGGAGACCTGCCACGAATTTTCTCCCAGGTGACAAAGTCTGGCTCTCGGCCAAATATGTCCGACTCAAGATCCCCAGCTACAAGTTGGGTCCTCGATTCCTCGGTCCTTTCTCGGTGCTAAGACGCATCAACCCTGTCACCTACAAACTCCGCCTACCCCCCACTATGCGGATTCCGAACTCCTTCCATGTTTCCCTCTTAAAACCAGTGGTCCTGAACCGGTTCTCCGATAGATCTTCGTTCTCTACTCCTCAAGCCGTCTCTGACGACGTCTACGCTGTTAAGGACATTCTGGCCATGAAGACTGTCAGAGGGAGAAGGTTCTTCCTGGTGGACTGGAAAGGATTTGGTCCTGAGGAGAGGTCCTGGGAACCCGAGGCTAACATCCTGGACCAAGATCTCATCAAAAGGTTCCTGCAGGTTAGAAAGAGGGGGAGGCCAAAGGGGGGGGGTACTGTCACGGCCGCGGCGGCGTCCCATGCTCCGGGCCGCCGCCGCGACCTCCCCCCATCTCATGCAGCTGCCGGGGTCCCGGTGCAGGGACCCGGTGCTGCTACATGTTCGGCCCCGGGGGGCGCCTTACCTGGTCCCGCTCCTGCCTCCGTCTGTGCCGGCCGGCGCGCGCGTCCCCGCCTCCTAGGGCGCGCGCTCGCCGGCTGTCTCAGGTTTAAAGGGCCAGTCCGCACCTAATTGGCCAGTTGCACCAATCACTCCCTATTTATTCTAGCCCTGCCCCACTACAGGTGTTGGAGCCTCTACATGCTTCCCATAGCGTTTGGCCCAGCTCCCTGTTGTTCCTGTGTCCTGTCCGTTACCTGGTCCCTAGTCCCTGTTCCTGAGTCCTGTCCGTTACCTGGTCCCTAGTCCCTGTTCCTGGTTCCTGTTCCCCTGTCACTCCACCTGTTCCTGTGTCCAGCCTGTCACGTGCTCTCTCATCTGCAGACTATTGCCTGTGCCATCTCCTGCCACGCCTCGCCTGCCGACACCAGCAACCAAGCCAGGGGTAGCGACCTGGGGGTCGCCTGCCGCAGCAAGTCCATCCCGCCTTGCGGCGGGCTCTGGTGAAAACCAGCGGCCCCTTAGACTCCGCTCCCTGGTGAGGTTTGTGCCATCGCTGGTGCCGGTCCAGTGGATCCACTACTCCGGGCGTTACACTATTGGACGTATTATTAACAAACATTGGTATATTCTTAGAGATAGTCATCCGACTGTAAAAGAATTTATCCATCCCCCTCTGCTATCTTATAGAAGAGTAGACAATTTGAGAGATAAGATAGTGAAAGCAGACATCAGTGTGAAAAATTATGACACACAGAGGTATATGACGACTAAAAAAACGGGATCTTTCCCTTGTCTAAGTTGTATAAACTGTAAATACATGAAAAAAGGAGATAAATTTATACATCCAGTGACAAACAGGAATATGGAATAAGGCATTATTTGACATGTAACTCTGATTACATTATATACACATTGTGGTGCCCATGCGGTTTAGTGTATGTGGGGGAAACGACTCACGATTTAAAGACCCGGTTAAATCAGCACAGATATACAATACGCATAGGCAAAAAGGATTTACCCGTACCAAAACATTTCTCAGAAGCAGGACACTCAGAGAGTGACTTAAGGTTTATGTTGGTGGATAGAGTGCTGCCCCCAAGGAGAGGTGGTGACAGAAGAGCATTACTGAAAAAAGAGAATTACAATGGATCTTTAAACTTAACACATTGAGCCCAGCAGGACTCAATGTGGAGTATAAAACACCAAGTGCAGTATTTAGATAACCATGCCTCCCAGGATAACTGTATAATGCGGTCTTCTTAGCCCAAGGTGAAAATTAAGTGCTAATCTTATGTGGTATTAATGAATTTATAATAAATAATAAATAATAGAATTCTTTGTACTAATAATAGTGTATTATGTTTTGCAGATTTTTTGTGCGGAGACTGGGAAACATACCTACCTGTTGGAATACGGAGTGAGCCTAAAAGATTTGATTATTTATATACCGGATGGTGTAACCTACTGCGGTGCGATTCTGATGCGGCTAAAAATTCTTTTATGGACCTGGAGAGGTCCGATTGTGGAACAGGTGAAGCTGGCTGTACCTCCCCTGGAGTGATCGGGGGGAGTCGAACGCTAATGGATCCTGATACCCAATACTAGATGATAACCGTAAAGACGCACAGATAAGCAGTGTCTGAATTGGGAACACCAGGAGGAATGCATTTAAATCGTAATCACAGTTTTTTCTTGAATATATTAGGCTCCACACTCCGATGTGATCCAAAGGTTAAGAGATGTTTACGCCAGGAATCTGCTTAGTCTGTATATACACACACTGTGGATTTCAAGCATAATTATTTATATTTATTTGGTCACTTATGGGTTAAGAGCACGGAGGTTTGTAAAGATCTTTGCACAGATGGACACTAATTTCTCCCAAGAAGGAAAAGGGGAGTTCATACTTGATGGACACTGAGAAACACCAATCACAGACCGTTCTTGATTTGATGGACTTTGTAAATCACCTATCATATGAATTTGTAAATAGAGCACTTTTGTATAAAGTTGTAGAGATTGCACTTAATCACTGAGCTTGAAAAAGACCGTGTGAGACGGTTGAAACGTCGCTTTATTTTGCTGTGCTGCATTATGTGAATAAATTACACGTTTGAACACTGAAGCTCTTGGAGTGCTGTTGGAATCTGTTTGGATATCTATCTATCTATCTATCTATCTATCTATCTATCTATCTATCTATCTATCTATCTATCTCCTATCTATCTATCTATCTATCTATTATCTATCTCCTATCTATCTATCTCCTATCTATCTATCTATCTATCTATCTCTATCTATCTATCTATCTATCTATCTATCTATCTATCTATCTATCTATCTATCTATCTATCTATCTATCTATCTCCTATCTATCCATCTCCCATCTATCTATCTTCAATCTATCATCTATCTATTTATCCCTTATTTATCTCTTTATCTATCTATCTATCTATCTATCTATCTATCTATCTCCTATCTATCTATCTATCTATCTATCTATCTATCTATCTATCTATCTATCTATCTTAATAATCTATCCTCTGTATAATTTATTTTGTGTTATGTAATGATAAAGCATCATACAGTGATCATATAACAATGCTGAGGGCTTGATGCTGACTATATCCAAGTGAAACATTTGCCTCCCTAGTGGACACTGGCCCAAAAACAAACAAACAAACAAACAAACAAAAAACCACTAACAATATAAAAAAAGCCACAAAGCCAGACATCTGGGTGAGGGCTTCAAAGTATTTTAGGCAGATAAAAAATAAAGTTAATATAATGAGTGCGGAGATTGATCATGTACTGTTTTGCATCTACAGCTCCTATGGAGACCTATGTGTATCCATGGTTACTGATTGTAAACAAACACTGTAAAATTCAGCACTAATGCTCTTCTCTCTCTCTGTCCCCTATCATATACTATCGTACTGAATGTATGCAACTAAGAAATAAATATATGATTTGTTTATAGTTAACAGCCATTATTAATAATGATATGGTGTATGTGTATATATATATATATATATATATATATATATATATATATATATATCTATATATATATATATATATATAAATAAACAAATCTATATCAATAATTTATAGATAGAGAGTAGAGATGAGAAAATTTACAGTACATACAAAACGAATCGCTTCATAAGCTCGACAATCTGCTTATCAGCCTGCTGTTTTTTTAAGTCCATGCTGATCCGTGCAGTTCCACTTCAGGTGCCTGGAAAAGGAAACTTCTCCCAGAACTGGATCCAGCTTTTCCAGGTGCCCGGGGCAGAGCAGAATGTACTTCAAAGGCAGCTGGCTGATAAGCAGATTGCTGAGCTAACAAAATGATTCACTTCCTTTGTACTGTAATATTGCTCATCTCAATAGAGAGTATAGTTAAAGGGCAACTCCAGCAGAAAAGAAATTCTTTTAAATCAGCTGGTGTCAGAAAGTGCCAGAGATTTGTAATTTACTTCTATTAAAAAATATCAAGTCTTCTAGTACTTATCAGCTGCTGCATGTCCTACATATGTATGTCTATGTCTGTGACATACAGAGTTGCCCTTTAGAGGTTCTGTGCAACTTTGCAACCATTTTTGTTCTAAAGCATATAAAATGGACAAATACAGTGGTACCTCGGTTTAAGAGTAACTTGGAATGAGAGCGTTTTGCTAGAAGAGCTCAAAGTTTTTAAAAATTGTGACTTGGTTTAAGAGCATTGCTTTAGTTTAAGAGCTTCCTGTACTGGGTGGGAGCGCAAGTGGGGGAGGGGCATGGTCAGCATAGCGGGGTCTACAGCCCTGTACTCTGACCCAGGAAGTCTCCCTCACCTTCCAAATCATAGCAGATCCACTTCACGCTGGGGCTTACATGAGGGGACAGGACTGTGGAGGAAATCTCTTTATAGCTGTAACCCCTCTCTCCCCGGACAGAGAGTGCTGCATGTATGTGCCCACATCTGCCCTGCTCATTGCTCCATACTCCCTGTAGTCTCAGTCAGTCCTTGTGTTTCCCATCCTCTCCATTCCTGCTATAATGTGCCTGCACTTACACTCAGCTATACACACTACTGCTCTAATGTTCCTGCACTCACACTCAGCTATACACACTGCTGCTATACTATGCCTGCACTTACACTCAACTATACACACTGCTGCTATAATGTGCTTGCACTTACACTCAGCTATACACACTGCTGCTATAATGTGCCTGCACTTACACTCAGCCATTCACACTGATGTATAGAAAAGTTTCTGTCACTGTCCTCCTGCAGAGCTCTGTGATTCTCACTTCCTGATTGGTCCATGCTGAACACACGCCCCTTCCCCACTGCTGTCATGTGACCACACAGACCTCTGACAGCAGCCCTGCTTCTCTATTCTAGCCTATTGTACTACGCTACTGCATTATAAGGATCTGCAGTTCCATCTACAAACTGCTGCTGTTTTTCAGGTTTATGCAGTTACTATACATTATACTCCACATGCTGATTGCTATACTGTACAGTAACTTATAATATCACATATTCAGCTGTTTCTCATTGTTTGTTTCATATGTTTTACATTCTGAATATAAATCATTATACTTGGGGCGTGGAACCAGTTGCCTGCATTACAAAATTTTCTTATGGGAAAATTTGTATTATTACTAGCAAAGTCCTGAGACGAATTTCGCTCTTAATCCAAGGCACCACTGTATATATATACATATATATATATATATATATATATATATATATATATACAGTGGTGCCTTGGATTACGACCATAATTTGTTCTGGGACTGCGCTTGTAATCCAAATCCACTCTTAAACCAAAGTAAATTGTCCCATAAGAAATCATAGAAATGCAGACAATTGGTTCCACGCCCCAAAAATAATGATTTATTATTCTGAATAACATGTAAAACAAATGAAACAAACATTCAGTAATAGCAGAATATGTGATATTATAAGTTACTGTACAGTAATGGAGAGGATGGGAAACACAAGGGCTGACAGAGACTGCAGGGAGCAGGAAGGAATGAGCAGGACAGATGTGGGCACATACATGCAGCACTCTGTCTGGGGAGAGGGGGGATACAGCTATGGAGAGATTACCTCCACAGTCCTGTCCCCTGATGCAAGCCCCAGCCTGAGGTGGATCTGCTATGATTTGGAGGGTGAGGGAGACTTCCTGGGCCAGAGTACAGGGCTGTAGACCCCGCTGTTGGGTTGTCCAGTAAAAATCTTTTTCTTTCAAATCAACAAATATCAGAAAGTTATAAGGATTTGTAATTTCCTTCTATTCAAAAATCTCAAGTCTTCCCATACTTATTAGCTACTATATATCCTGCAGGACAGTCCCTGTCTCGGTTATAGATGTCAGCAGAGAGCACTGTGTCAGACTGAAAATAAAACAACATTGTCTGCAGGACATACAGCAGCTGATAAGTATAGGAAGAATTGAGATTTTTTTTTTTAATAGAAGTAAATTACAAATCTGTATAACTTTCTGATATCAGTTGATTTGAAAGAAAAAGATTTTCGCTGGACAACCCCTTTAACTGACACATCATGGCCCTGCATCATTTTACCCTATTACTAAAAGAGGTATATACTTTAAGGCAGAGCTTTTTGGTATCTAGGCAGAATTCTGGATATATAAGGTAGACAGTACTAGCTGTATAACAGTCACAGTCATAGAATATGCCATTGATAGGCTGTACACACCATTAAGGATCAATGTTTTGTGGCTCTGGTGAAGAAGGAAAAAAAACCCAGAGACACTAAATGGGCCTAGAAATTATCATCTCACTGAATCCTGAAGGAGCTAAAAGCAACGAGCCTGGACAGGCCATTCTGAGATATACAGATGTGCTGACAAGACCACTTACTAGTGACAGCATTAATTCCCACAGCTGGGACACACTGCCTATTCTCCGGGACAACCATCAGAGGTGAGCTGGACATAAATAGAAGGTTGAAAATGAGGACTCATTCTAGGATGCAATGGAAAGTGAAGGGCAAGATTCACAAATTCAAAGCAAAAACTGCAAGATTGTGATCAGACCGGCTCTTCAGATGGGAGGGACATGTATTTCAGCCTTCATCAAGAAAAGCCTTAAAATGGATAATATGGGAGACTATCTGGTGTCTTTAGAGTTAACACTCTGTTACATTTGTATATTGTTTTGTTTGTTAGGCTGGGTTCACACCACGTTTATGCAATCCGTTTTTTTTTCATCCATATTTTGCAAAAAAACGGATGCATGTGTGTGCATCCGTTTTGATCCATTTTTCCATTAAATTTCAATCTAATAAACTGTTCAGTTTTTTTTTAACAGACACAAAAATGAGGTTGACTACGTTTTTGTGTACATAAAAAAAGGATCCGTTTCGATCCGTTGAAAAAAAAAAATAATGGAATTCAATGGAAAAATGGATCAAAACGGATGCATACACATGTTTTTTTTGCAAAAAAAGATGAAAAAAAGGGATTGAAAAAACGTAGTGTGAACCCAGTGATGAATAAGCCTGTATTATGCTGCGTTTACACGGAGCGATAATTCGCCCGATCGTACGATTAACGATTTCAAATTAACATTTTTTTTTTATAACGATCAGCGTTTAGACGGAACGATATATCGTACGGAACAATCGTTTTGCGATCGCTTACGCCTATCTCGCACATAGGTTAAATCGGTGAACGGCTGTTTACACGGAACGATCTGTGAATTTTCTGCGAACGACCAACGACGATTTGAGAACGTGTTCAAAGATCAAAATGAACGATTTGTCGCTCGTCGCTTGATCGTTCGCTGCGTTTACACGTACGATTATAGTTCGAATTTGATCGTTATCGTGCAAATTCGCATGATAATCGTTCCGTGTAAACGCAGCACATCTTTTTCTCATCAGTATCATTTATCCATTTCATCTACAATACTGCAGTGTTGATCCAGAAGAAGGTAAAACCCAAATCAAAATAAATCCCTGGATCTCCCAACTCTAATAACTATACCTGTACTACATATTATACTACATACTATGGCTATGTTCACACAACGTCAAAAATAGAGAAAAGGCGTCTGCTTTTGCTATTTAAAAAAAAACGCAATTTTAATTACTGCTATGCAATGCATTGAAGTCAAAGGAAAGACGGTCGTCCAATGCTCACAATGTATTGAATAACCGATGTTATCGCCCAGGCGGCAAAATAATGATCATGAAATAATGACAATTATTTTTGTACGTCTTTTGCAAACAGCGGACGTTTTTTATTAGTTGTTCATACACAGTTTTTCTTTTTTCACTGTTCTTTCTCAGTTTTTACTGTGAAATTCAATGGACTTTTCAATTAAGCTGCACCCAAAGGCCAATTAGTAACTAGAATAATGTGCAAACACCACTCATTGCACTAAGGGAAGGCCAGACAGCTAAATGACGTCCGTTATTTTAGACTCAAAATGACGGACGTCATTTTAAATGGAGCTAAAAAAACGTTGTGTGCCTATACCTTTAGTATTATTACGTATTAGGGTATGTTCACACTGAGGAATAAGCAAGAAATTTCAAGCGCAATCCGCATTTAATTTTACACGTATTCCACTTGAAATTCTGCCTGTTAAATATGTACGGAGCAATGTCCCATTGTGTTCAATGGGATTTCCGCTCTGTTGTTTACACGGCGGAATTTACCAAGGATCCGCTCTTCGGCCAAGAAATTGTTTGGGCTGATTCTGCTAGAGAAATCCTATAGAAGTCATTGGAGTTTTGAATTCCATGTCTATTCCGCCAGAGGTGAAGAAGAGGAAATTTCAAGCAGAGAACTTTCCTCTTCAATTCCTTATCTATACTTCAGTGTGAACATACCCTAAGGTTACAAACCCACTTGCCGGATCTGCAGCGAGTCTCCTTGCTGCGTTTTTGCAGGGAGACTCGCTGCAGATCCCAGCCCTATACTTTTAATAGCAGAGAAACTCGCAGCAGGGATGTACATCCCTGCTGCGATTTTGTCTGCAGCCCGCCCCATTAACCCCCCGGCCGCCGGACATTATACATTACCGGGACCCCGTTCCTGCTTGCTTCGGGGCTCCCGGTGTCTTCACGGCCCGCCCGGCCAATCAGTGCGCTGCGGCGGGGAAGCGCACTGATTGACCGGACGGAACGTGCCGGGAGCCGTCGAAGCAAGCAGGAGCGGGGACCTGGTAATGTATATCCTGCCCCCGGCCGCGGGATCGCCCCCAGCCCCGCAGCCCCCGGCCGCACGATCGCCTGCAGCCCCCCAGCCCCCAGCCGCACGATCGCCCGCAGCTCCGCAGCCCCTGGCCGCATGATCGCCCGCAGCCCCCAGCCCCGCAGCCCCCGGCTGCACGATCGCCCGCTGGGGGCGATCGTGCGGCCGGGGGCTGCGATGCTGGGGGCGATCGTGAGGTCGGGGGCTGCAGGGCTGGGGGCGATCGTGCGTCCGGGGGCTGCGGGCGATGGTGCGGTCGGGGGCTGCGGGGCTGGGGGCGATATACATTACCTGATCCCGGCTCCTGCTTGCTTCAGAGGCCCCCGGCACGTTCCGCCCGGCCAATCAGTGCGCTGCCCCGCCGCAGCGCACTGATTGGCGGGGCGGGCCGTGAAGACACCGGGAGCCCCGAAGCAAGCAGGAACGGGGACCCGGTAATGTATAATGTCCGGCGGCCGGGGGGTTAATGGGGCGGGCTGCAGACAAAATCGCAGCAGGGATGTACATCCCTGCTGCGAGTTTCTCTGCTATTGAAAGTATAGGGCCGGGATCTGCAGCGAGTCTCCCTGCAAAAACGCAGCAAGGAGACTCGCTGCAGATCCGGCAAGTGGGTTTGTAACCTAATAGTATTATAGCCCCTTCTTTGTTTGTGTAAAGAAGTTTTTTTGAGTAGTGTTGAGAAGAGAAACCGAACTGTTCGGATTCATCCACGGATTCATCCACAGATTTTCTGTGGCTGCAGAAGTTGGATGCCGCCCTAAGGAGTCCTGGAAAACATGGATATTGCCATAGGTAAATAACTGTATCCATGTTTTCAAGGACTCTCTAGGGTGGCATCGAACCTCTGCCGCCACAGGGAGTCAAATGCCAAGCGTTCAGGTTCGGTGAACGTTGACTAATCGGAACAGTTCGGCCTTTCTGCTGATCACTAGTCTTTGGTATAAATGAACCATGGGACAGATCTTTTTATTTTTTTTGTTAAATTAGTTCACACTGCGTTTTTGCAATCCATTTTTTTTTATCCGTTTTTTGCAAAAAAAGGATAAAAAAAATGGATGCATTTGTGTGCATCCTTTTTGATCCGTTTTTTCCATTGACTTCCATTGTAAAAAATGGATCAAAACGGATCCGTTTTTTTTGACGGACACAAAAACGTAGCTGACGCTACTTTTGTGTCCGTTAAAAAAAAGGATCCGTTTTGATCCGTTTTTTTTACAATGAAAGTCAATGGAAAACTGGATCAAAACGGATGCACACAAATGCATCCGTTTTTTTTTTGTTGCAAAAAACGGATAAAAATAAACGGATTGCAAAAACGCAGTGTGAACCCAGACTTAAATTCCCCCAATTGATGTTCTTTCGGGGTAAGGATAGGTTCATACAACGTCTTTTTTGGCAGTTTGATGTCTCTCTTTTTGGACGTCTGTCATCTTGAGGCCAAATAACGGCCGTGATTTCAAAATAATCCTCCTCAAAATGATGGACGTTAAAAAAGAACGGCCCCCTCCTCCCAAAAAAAGACTGTGTGTGAACATATATTACATGATTATAGTATTCTGTACATTGTATACTGTATGTATATATTGTTTTTATATAATTGTTATTCTCTTATTTTTTTTTTCCTTTTACTTTTCCATCTACAGAGCGGTATGTTTTTTTTTGTGTAGGACCTATTGCAAATAATTATTTGTGTTTTGTCTTGTTTTGTGTTCACACATACTATTTTGGTCAGGTTTTTTTCTGGAAAACAAAAAAAACCAAGATCATAATGTGTTTTGACAATAACCACTGACCACCAGTGACCCCAACAATACTACAAATGAGTACGCCTCCAAATGTCACAGAAAAGGCTTGAGCTGTATGTGAATGCGTGGAGGATATCGATAAGAGGGATTGGTTGCGTTAGGCGGGGTTCACACTGCGTTTTTGCCATCTGTTTTTTCCCTCTGTTTTTGCAAAGAACGGATGGAAAAACATGAAAATACAGATGCAATTGTGTGCATCTGTTTTGATCCGTTTTTACCACTGACTTCCTTTACAAAAAAAAGGGATCAAAACGCAACCTTTTTTTTTAAACGTACAAAAGTGTACTTGACCTTATTTTTGTGTATGTTAAAGAAACCAGGTGCATTTTGATTAGTTTTTCTTATAATGAAAGTCAATGGAAAAACGGATCAAAACGGATGCACACTATTGCATCCGTTTTTTGCAAAAACGAATGGAAAAAATGAATTGCAAAAATGCAGTGTGAACCCAGCCTTACCTCATATGGATATGGCTATCTGCCCATTGTTCACATGTTCCGTTCATGACAGCAGGATTTCAGTAAGGAGTTGGGGTAAGAAAAAGACACATTAAAGCCACAATTACACAGGTTGTTAAACAAATGTTTATTTACCTCAGCTGATCACTGTCCAGTGTAAACATGCCCCCAGTCAGCCAACAAATGTCAAGATGTCACTTCCTGGATAACATGGTGATGTCACTTCCTGGATAACATGGTGATGTCACTTCCTGGATAACATGGTGATGTCACTTCCTGGATAACATGGTGATGTCACGATCCGACTCCCAGAGCTGTGCGGGCTGCGGCGGCTGGAGAGGATGATGGCAGGGGGACACTGAGGAACACAGGGCACTGGAGGGACACTGAGCATCCCTCTGCTATCATCCTCTCCAGCAGCCACAGCCCGCACAGCTTTGGGAGTCGGATCATGACATCACCATGTTATCCAGGAAGTGACATCACCATTTTATCCAGGAAGTGACATCACCATGTTATCCAGGAAGTGACATCACCATGTTATCCAGGAAAGTGACATCAGCATGTTATCCAGGAAGTGACATCACCATGTTATCCAGGAAGTGACATCACCATGTTATCCAGGAAGTGAGGCCTTAATGCAGTAATAAGTGCAGGGAAAATAAACACTTTATGTACATTTCCTGTAATAAGTGTATATTGGGGATTTATATAACTTTTGTTTTCCCGCTACTACACGCATAGACAGCGAGCGGCGAGCAGTGGGAGGGGTATTCCAAACGCTCCTGTGATCTTAGTGTACGAAGTGACACGGTACAGACTGTCGCTGATAAAATCGTGCTCTTTCAGCATGTTGAAAGACTGCAAACAGCCGACATTGTACATGTTGGCTGATCATTGCCTTTCAGCATGTACTATTACACTGAGCGATTATCAGCTTGAACGGCCAGTGATTGGCCAAGTAAGGCCGATAATCATTTACAGTAATAGGCAGCACATCTCTCCGTGTTTTGGGAAGGAGCAACTGGCGTAATGCTAACCACTGGTACCAAATGATTATATGAACGATCTACTATGCAGTGTGCATTGGCCTATGGAAGGACCAAACAACCTCTTATAATCCACAACGTAGAAGAAAGTGGCGGCCACTCACCGACTGGATCAAAAGACGCTTTATTCCACACGTCAGATCACAAACATGTAACAGTGCTTTCTAATAGAAGAGCTACGATCGTTTCACGCCTTTATTATGTCTGACTTTATGACACATCAGGATTAGAGATGGAGGAAACTGGAACATTCTCAAGTCCGAACATTCAGCATTTGATTACCGGAGGTGGAAGAAGTTGGTTGGATTCATCCAAATTCTTCAACCACTGGAATTCAAATGCCAAACGGTCAAACTTAAGCCTGCTCCAGTTGCGCTTATTTCTAGTTAGGATGTGTTACTATATAATGACCGCCTCTATACAAAGTAATGCAATTGTTTTCTAGTACTATTAGGGTGCCATTTAAAATAAATAATTAAACGCCAATAAAAATGCCAAAATTGGCCCATTACATTTTTTGGCTCAAAACGCTGCAGACAGATGTAAGCCGAGAGTTAGGCTATGTTCACAAGACGTATGAGACCGGAACGGCCAGTCTCTGAAAAGATCATCTGGCCGCAGTGTATCAGAACTCTCATAGCACACAATGAAGCAAGCGGCCGGAGCCACTCGCTTCATTGTGTGAACTGACACAATTCACTGAATTGAAGCCGCAGAAAACTGACATGTTAGTTCTTTGCGGCGCCGCATGGGATCCCGGCCGGAGTGTATACTAAGTGTATACGCTACAGCCGGGATCCCATAGAAGCATAGGCAGTGTTCCACAGTGTACAACGGGCGTATTTTTACGAAGTGTGAACATAGCCTTAGGGCCCTATTCCACCAGACGATTATCGTTCAGATTATCGTTAAATCGTTCGAATTGAAACGATAATCGTTTGGTTGAAATGCAGTTAATGATTAATGACCGAACGAGAAATCGTTGATCGCTTTATAAGACCTGAACTTATTTTTATCGTTGCTCGTTCGCAAAACGTTCGCATGGAATAAGACGTCGTTCGGTCGTTCGCAGTAGATACGAACGCAATAGCGAAGAAAAACGATCGCAAATACGATCATAAGTAACAATTATCGTTCCATGGAAATGAGTGAACGTTTTCAGGTCTTTCGCAATAGCGGTCGTTTGAGATCGTTAGCGATTATGTGAACGATAATCGTCCGGTGGAATAGGGCCCTTAGGGTACGTGCACACTACAGAATCACGACAGAAAATCCGTCGCGGATTCTGCTGCTTGCACCTGCTTGCGGACTCTGGCGGCTGCACGCATCTCCGCCCATGTCATAGACTCCATTCTATGCACAGGCCGTCCACAGGCATTCCGCCGTCCGTCCAAAGAATGAACAAGTTCCGTTGTGATTCCGTAGTGTGCTTGTACACTGAATAGAGAAATATGAAACACCATACTCACGTGATGTTTTTGTTTTTAGTGGTTTTTAGGGCATTTTGGCGTTTTGTTCAAGAAATCCTGGAATCACGTGATGAAAGAATTACATGACTTGTAATGCAAAAAAAAAAAACAAAACCCTAGGGGATAAAAAGCCACTAAAAGGAGGAAGTGTAAGAAAATAAAAGCCAAACAGTTGACATTTTAAAAATCTTTTGGGAATCCTCTCTACCGCAGTGTTATGTTTTTTCAGAGTGTTTTATGAGTATGTAAAACGCAGCAGGTGTTTTTATGATGTTGCTTTTACATACATTGTTTGTGTATTTCTCTTATTATTATGTGACTACAAATACACTAAAAAGAGTCAGAATCCAAAACGCTTTGTATGTACAGAGTGAAATATTTCACCATAAATATTTAACTTACATTTGAAGAAAAAAAAAGAAAAGAAAAAAAAAAAAACTAAGATAAAAAATAACGATGAAAAATTCCTAATAATTTTTTATGTTGAAAAATAAAATAATAACAATAATAATAATAATAATAATAATAATAATAATAATAATAATAATAATAAAAACACCAAAAGCTACATGTGTGAATGCAGTCGTCTGGTGTAACACGCTACAATTTAGCAAAGACCGGATTTGATGATCAGATGCAAATTGCTTTATGCCATTGATCGCTCTCTGACACAGGAAGGCCAGTCATTACTGTGCTGACAAATTAAAAAGACTCCTTTGTACATGCAGTGATCAACATAATAGGGTCTATCTGGTGACACAAATGTTTAGCATGTGAGACTAGATAATTGTTTCAATTATTTTTATTAACATTTAATCATTATAGAGAATGTGAATAAAAGAGAAAAGTCAATTGTGCGCCATGACATTGGCAGGACGGCATATTACACTATATGCACACTGAACAAAAACATTTGATCTAGGGATTTTGAGGTTGGGGGGGGGGGGGCTAGAATACAAACCGCATGTGGTAAACTCATGGCTTGAGTGGAGGAAGAATATGTGATATGTGCTGGTATCATCAGATGGTCAGGACGTCATGTCCTGCACTGTTATAAGCAACTATCACTGTAGGCCTTCCTTAAAAAAAAGAAAGACCTTAAAGGGGTACTCCAGCGGCAGGGGGGGGGGGGAAGCTGCACTTTTTCGTGGTGCTTCCTGGTGTCTGACACGGGCCCGAGGCGTGACGTCTCAGGTCCGCTCAGCCACTCTGTGAAGGAGGCAGGATCCGTTTCAAGTCCGCTCAGATCCCGCCTCTTTCACTGATTGGCTGAGCGGACCTGAGACGTCACGTCTCGGGCCCGCGTCAGACACCAGGAAGCGGCCGGGAACCAGGGACCTGAGCGCCGCGATGCGGGACTCGCCGCTGGAACCGGGGAGGTGAGTGGACGTCTTTTCCCTCAGCCACCTCCTCCCTGGTCCCAGCGAAAAAGTGCCCCCCCGCTGGAGTACCCCTTTAAATCTGCCCTGCACCTAAATCACTAGGTAGCCCACACATGGAATACTGTATAGAATTTTGGGCACCTGTATTGAGATGGACATGCAACGGGCGCAGATGGAGGCGGCCTAAGGAATAAAGGACATAGATAAATTACTCTGGGCACACATGAAACTTGGGGGTAATTTGGTTTGGAAAAAAGATGACCTAGATGTGATCTGATTACAAAGGTACATACGTATATAATGACTGTACAGAGATCTTTGTAGTGATCTTTTAACACTTAAAGGGCAACTCTAGTGATTTTTTTTTTTTGTAATTTATTTCTATTAAAAAATCTAAAGTTTTCCAGTACTTATCAGCTACTGTATGTCATAGACATAGATATGTAGGACTTACAGCAGCTGATAAGTACTGAAAGACTGAAGATTTTTTAATAGAAGTAAATTACAAATCTCTGGCACTTTCTGGCACCAGTTGATTTGAAAGAAATTTCTTTTTACTGGAGATGCCCTTTAAGACTATGTTCCCACTCCCTTAAATAACGGGGCAAGACGGCCGTCTCTTTATAATCACAACCGCCAATAATGATCATGAACATTATTCGCAGAAGTGATTATAAGGAGATGGACTCCTTTCACCGCTATGTTCTCCAAGTGGGAACACAGCCTGACGCTATATTCACACAATGTCAAAAATGGGAAAAAAAGGCAGATGGGCCGATTTTGATTTAAAAAAAAGTCGCGATTTAACTGACTGCTATAGCAATGCATTGAAGTCAATGGAAATAGGGACGCCCAATGCACACAATGTATTGAATAACGGACGTTTTTACAGCGGACGTCAAAATAATGAACATGATCATTATTTTCGGTTGTCTTTTGCAAACAGCGGACATTTTTGTTAGTTGTTTACACACAATTTTTCTTTTTCCACCGTTCTTTCTCTGTTTTTACTACTAAATTTAAATAATGAAAATGTCTATTATTTTCGGACGCTGTCTGCTGAACAACATCCGGAAACAATAGCTGTTCTCACAATGTAAAGTACGGCCGCACAATGTAAAGTACAGCCGGCGGTCGTACTTTACATTGTAGCCAATGGTTAACATTCTTTTTTTGCAATTGGATTGTGGGCAGGAACGGCTGCAGGAACGCGCTGAAGCCACCTGGCAGAATAACACCACGGACGGTGTTATACTATGTGTGAACATAGCCATAGGCTGTTATTTTATAATTACGATTCTTCAAATAACGGCCGTTATTTGACCTCAAAATGATGTCCATCTTAAAAGATGACAGTCAAACGGAAAAAAAAAAAAAGACAGTGTGTGAACCTAGCCTTAGGCTACGTTCACACAATGTTTTTTTTCAGCTCTGTTTAAAATGACATCCGTTATTTTGAGTCTAAAATAACGGACGTTTTTCGAAGCCTGGCATCCCCTTAGTGCAATGACGGGTGTTTGCACATTATCTTAGTTTGGGGTTACTAATTGGCCTTTGGTTGTGGCTTCATTGAAAAATCCATTGAATTTAATAGTAAAAACAGAGAAAGAACGGTGACAAAAGAAGAACTGTGTGTGAACAACTAATAAAAAACGTCCGCTACTTGCAAAAAACGTCCGGAAATAATGTTCATGTTCATTATTTTGACGTCCGCGGCAAAAACATCAGTTTTTCAATGCATTGTGTGCATAGGACGTCCGTCTTCCAATTGGCTTCAATGCAATTGCATTAAAGTCAGTTAAAGTGCTGCAAAAACGGACGTTTTTTTAAATAGCGAAATCAGACGTTTTTTCTCCATTTTTGACGTTGTGTGAACCTAGCCATATACTGAAAAACAAACAAACTAAATATTCAGCATTTAAAACTAATTTTCACTTACAAATCTGCAGCGTGTGAATAACATGAATGATACAAAGCAGCTTATCCTTTACAAAATTAGAAATTAAAATTAAATTAATTTTTAAATTAAAAAGCCTAGTTGTCGTCACGGTAGAAGTGTCAGCAAGGAAGGGACAGCTCTTTACGGATGCCGTCTGAAACAGTCACCACTTACAGAAGAAGTAGGAATTGCAGAGAAACATATTACAAAGAAGCAATTAAAATCTCACTGCCATTGCCTGAGTTAGTGATTTCTTTATTAAGCTGATAATGAATAAAGAGAGGCGGCTAATAAAAACATGGCAACAATCCCCTGTTTGCCTCAGGCAGAAGAGTGATGAGGTGCTGCACTGCACAATGCGAATTTAATATAACGCACAGATATTTACAACGGACGCCTGGTTTTCTTTATAATTCTACTGCGCTCAACTCATTTTAACGTGTATATATTTTTCTCCATGATAGCATAATGATACTAAAACAACAATGCAGTATAAGTTACATTAGTATCATTAGGACTCCTTAAGTTGTGTTATTCATTATTATTATTAATATTTTTTTTTAAGATTATTTAGATAAAAGAAAAACCTCACTGTAAGAGTAGCCACTCCCAGTACATATGGTAGACCCCTCCTCTACCTCTTCTACCCAGTTAGAGTATGTGCACACTGAGCAATTCTTGCGGATTTCGCCACAAAATATGAGCGGAATACGCGCGGAATTCCGCCCGTTTAAATGCAACATTGCTCCTTTCTATAGAGTAAAATGGAAATTCCATCTGTCTGTGCACACAGTGGAAATTTACGTCCGGAATTCCGTCTGGATTCCATGCGGAATCCGTGTGCCACCCAAAGAATGAATGGGTTCATTTTTTGGGCAGATTCTGCTAGAGGAATCCTATAGAAGTCAATGGGGCTTAAATTCTGCATGAAATTCTGCTCGAATTCCACTTGAATTCCGCTTGCATTCTGCTCAAATTCCGCTTGAATTCTGCTCCTATTGGCCCCGTTCACACTGAGCAAGAACGTCGGAATCCCGCCGTGCGCCCTCTCCTTCACTCAAAGCAGCACACTGAGCATGGCAGGTTCTCCTTAGGGTCCAATTACACGGAACGATTTTTCACGAGTAACGACTAATGATAAACGATCGCAAACGAGATTGTTTATCGTTAACCGGAAATCATTTACCATATTACACAGAACGATAATCGTGAGTTGCGATCGTTACTATGATTGTTCATTCCTTCTGATCCCAGCAAAACAATGAACAATGTGCAATTACACTGAACGATGCGGAACTTGAGCGAACGAATGTGGAATTACAGCGAAGGATTGACGATAATTTTAGGTTCAGATCTAAATCAACAATCAACGACATGACATACGATCGATTTTTCGATGGTTGCCTTCAATTACACAGAACGATTATCGTTTAAATTCAAACGATATAACTATTTTTTGCACGATAATCGTCCCGTGTAATAGGGCCCTTAGAGATCACTACTGAAGTTGTCCAGTAGAGGCCACCACTAAACATGAATTGCTAATGATAATGTAAAAAAAACAACCTCCAGTTATTTCCTAATCTCTGTCTCCAAAGGATTCTCTCCAGGGTGGAGAAGGCTGAGATAAGGATTTGTTTCCCAGGTCCTTACATAAGGATTAGAGACGTGTGAAACTACAGTAATGGCCCTATTCCACTGGGCGATTATCGTTCGTATAATCGTTAACGATTACCGATCTCAAACGACCGCTATTGCGAAAGACCTGAAAACGTTCACTCATTTCCATGGAGCGATAATCGTTACTTATGATCGTATTTGCGATAGTTTTTCCTTCCCTATTGCGTTCGTATCTACTGCAAACGACGTCTTATTCAATGCGAACGATTTGCGAATGAGCAACGATAAAAATAGGTCCAGGTCTTATAAAGAGATCAACGATTTCTCGTTCGGTCGTTAATCGTTAACTGCATTTCAACCGAACGATTATCGTTTTAGAATCGAACGATTTAACGATAATCTGAACGATAATCGTCCGGTGGAATAGGGCCCTAAAGGTACTATTACACAGAACGATAATCGGCCCTATCCGTCCGATTATCATTCCGTGTAATAAACACAACGATCAGCTGATGACAACGATCATTGACTGATTGTTGATATAGGTTTAGACCTACAATTGGCGGCGCTCGTTTACATTATAGATCGGGCCCCCATTGGCCCATGGAATAGGACCCTAACTTGACTGGATTACCACTGCCAAAACTCCTGTCCCTGAAGCGACGCCAGCCTCTACGACCATTTTGGAGGTAAGCCCTCTTTCCGGGGCCTGCCATTATTATATGTTCATCTCAAGTATATAGTTTTGGAGGTGTATCTGAATAAGTAGTGACTTTTTTGGTCACATGACATTGCAGTTAAAATGAAGTGATCAAAAAGCCACATGTTCACGTGTGTGATAGTGACAAACACTACACGTACCCATAGCCGGGAAAAATAAGGACGTTATAGGGGATCAGAATAGAACGGTTTCAATCAAACTCATTTTACATGTAAAAGTTAAATTGGTTGTCCAGCGAAAATCTTTTTCTTTCAAATCAACTGGTGTCAGAAAGTTATAAAGATTTGTAATTTACTTCTATTAAAAAATCTTTAGTCTTCCCATACTTATTAGCTGCTGTATGTCCTGCAGGAAACGTTGTTTAATTTTCAGTCTAACACAGTGCTCTCTGCTGACATCTCTGGCCGAGAAAGGAACTGTCCATAGCAGGAGAGGTTTTCTATAGGAATTCATAGAAAACCGAGACAGAGTTCCTGTCTCGGCCAGAGATGTCAGCAGAGAGCGCTGTGTCAGACTGAAAATAAAACAACATTTCCTGCAGGACATACAGCAGCTTATAAGTATGGTAAGACTTAAGATTTTTTAATAGAAGTAAATTACAAATCTATTTAACTTTCTGACACCAGTTGATTTGAAAGAAAAAGATTTTTGCTGGACAACCCCTTTAGAATTTAAAGTGGGAAAATAAAGCAGAAGCTATATAAATAGGGTATTGTAATTTGTCATCATCCTGACCCACAGAATACAGAATGGTGGCATTCATCTGGAAATCAATGTTTTTGACCCTATATAGTATGTCTAATGTTTATATGATATGCAGTTTATTCCGTATGATTATTTTTCAGGTTAACAGATTGGGCCAAGGGATTGTCCATCCAATGTTCTTGTGGATTATCCCCATTCCAATAAAAAAAAAAAAAAACACCCAACAACCCGGAATGTAGGCTACACATTTGATTGTAATTTTGAGAGATTTTTCTGTAATGTATTGTTTTAGATGCAGATACAGAAGGACTAGAGATCACCTTTGTACAGACCATAATGGACTATCTATAATGTGTTTTATTTTTAGATGCAAATGTAATAAGCATAAATAGAATCATGGGTCATTGCAAATGTGGTTAACCTTTTTCCTGTCTATTTCTGCAACTCTCTGACAGAAGAACAAGCAAATATTTCACTGGGAATTTATTTTGGGGTATCTTTTAAATAGCAAATACAGCTGAAGAAGATGTTCCGCAATCACTGCTCCTCGACCATATACTAGGGAAGATTTATCAAAGTGTGTAAAACTTATGAATGTCTAAAGATTGGAATTGTGTCTTGCAATAGTGAAGCTTATAGTACAGAGGTTACATACAGGGGGGATTTAAAATTATGCGCCCCTGGTGTACGCCGGGAAGAACGGGCAGCCCCCTCCCACACCTGATTTATGGAGGATTACGCCAGGCAAAAATCTATACCTGCTTCAGAGTAATGTCTGCGCCTGGCTGGCTGGTTGTACTAGGAGGTGTGTTGGCTTATCAGCTGGATGCCTTGCCGCCTCATGCCTCTCCTCCTTGGGTACCTGGAAAAGCTGGATGAAGTCCTAGGAAACTTTTCCCAGTTTCCCAGGACTGGATCCAGCTTTTCCTGGCACCCAGAGCGGGACGTTACTTAGCGGCAAAACATCCAGCCGATAAGCCTACTGCGGAGCTAACAAAGCACTTTGCTTTATTAATACTGTAATTTCGATCATCTCTATAAACAAGCTGTTGATCATCTGCTGACCCTATAAACAAGCATAGAAATAACCGAAAGACAACAGCTCTAGTTATCTGGAATATATGTCATTTATTATAAGGGAAACAGATCGCTGATCTCAGGGAGACCAGCCAAACGATAACACTGCCAGCTGCTAGTGAAAGCGCTCAATGCAGTGAAGTCCTAGGTGCATTGCCCCCTGGGAAACATGAATATGCAAAAGAAGAGCCTGTAGAGCCTCATCAAAGAGTCTCAAAACACAGGACTAGCCAGATATCCCTCCGGGTATGGACCAAGCCAAGGGGTGGCTCCTGTAGGGAAACTACCAAAACCACCATATTAAGTGGCCCTATAAGTCAATGTAATGACAAGGGAAAAACCAAGGCCAGGTATCCATCCACAGACAGCTGTTTCGGGTTGTTGCCCCTCATCAGTGTGGAGCAGGGTTCCCAGAGGGATATCTGGCTAGTCCTGTGTTTTGATGAGGCCCCACGGGCTCTTCTTTTGCATATATTATAAGGGCCTCTTAGGCCTATATTTATATATTATAGTGTAAGGGGAACGTTTGAGTGTGTGCGCATGTGTGTGGGGGGGGGGGGGGGGGGGGGGAGAGGGGGCAATGCCAGCATGGCCCATGGGTATATGGAAAGGATGGGGGGGAGAGATCACATTTTGGAGGATATCTGAGAACTGGTAGATAAGCCATAAGAGCAAAACGATAAGGAAAAGGCAAAGGTTTCCCAGGAAAGTCACAAAGTTGTATTAGGGATTTGTTTGCCATGGAGTTCTGCCCTGAGCTCTTCCAGTCAATGGGTGTCTAGTACTTCCTTGAGGTATTCAGAGACTGTTGGCTGGTCAGGTAATTTCCAATTTCTCGGGATGATTGGGTGTGCTTATATATTCTTTACTGGGTAATATAGCAGGTTACTGCTGCAGCCATCTTAAAGTACCCTAAGGCCATTCTTTCTTCCTCCGGCTGTCAATCATTTTGGAAGAGGCAGCCCAAAAATAGACAGCAGCGGCCGAAGAGCAGGGTGTGAGCTGACAGTGTCAAAGGCCCTCCTCTGTGATACTGTCAGCCCGGGGAAAAAATTATTATTATTATTTTTTTTAAACATTCAAAAACAGCAACGCTGAAGGTAAGTATGCTCTGATAGTGTGATCGGCAACGGGAAACTGGTAGCAGGGATATATGCATATGCGTGTTGTCAGTTTCCCTTTAAGCTCATGGCAAAACCACCAAATGAGTAAGAAGAAGCCAGTTTCCTCTTGGCGGCTCTTGCACAGCTTTGTATAAGAAAGACCCATATGGTAAAGGAGTTCAAAGGTTTTTGATCCATCGCGTGAGGAGCTAATAATGGTTTTCCAACAATTTTGTTGTTGATCATCGTCTTCTATGATCTTGATGGCATGGGGCTGTAGCCCAGTCATGGTCACTCTGTATACAAGCCTGTTAGCTCATATTACACTTGTCACTCCTACCTTCACCACTCTCACACTATAGAGTGAGAAAGATAAACTGCTGGCCTGTATCCACACTGATGCAGCTGTGCTCACAGGACTTTATTAGTTAGCATATTCCCTCTACAGACACACAGCCTGTAATTCCCTGCTTTGGTCACATATTTGAGTCGTTTTACCTGTATCTCTCTTATTCTACAGTTATTAAGTCATTCATTTCTCTCTCTCAGCTAGAAGTAAAGTAATGCAGTGCTTCAGTTTCTCCTCATATAGAAAAGAAATAAAGAAAAATAGCATATAATAGAAAAAATAGCATATAATAGAAAATAGCATCACTAATAAACAGAACGGAGCACTCATCTTTAACCCCTTTTGGCACCACGACGTACAGTTACATTGTGGAGAGAAGGTATAGAAAGGGGTCAAGCCAGGGTCACGGCTCTATACTGGGCAGCCCCCGTCTGCTATCAGCTATTAGCTGGCGGAGGATGATCGCCGATTAACCATTTAAAAGCAGCTGTCAAAACTGAGAGCTGAATTAAAATGCTGTAAGAACCCCTCAACTGGTGGTCTAGTGAACGGATCGGCCCCTGCCATGTGATCATGGAGGCGCAAACCATGCTTCTGGCCTGGCCGGGACTCAGCAACGCTATGACACTGATCCCGGCTTGGCAATCGCCAAGCTTGATGCATAGATATGGTAACAGAACCAAGCTCAATGCACTCATACAGTAAAGGAAAACATGCATGTCTCCTATATACATATAGTAACAAAACCAAGCTCTATGCATAGTTACAGCAACAGAACCAAGCTCTTTGAATAGTTACAGTTCTTTTTGATTTATTAAGGACCTGGTAGACAATCTACGGAATAAAATGTTAGCATTTGCAGATGACTGTAAACTGGTTAAGGTAATCACCACAGAGTGATAATAATGAAAGCTATGGAACAAAGAGGCTTGTACAGTAAAATGGCAAATTAATGCACAATTATGTGCTAACTAGTAAACTAGTAAGTGTCTAAGGAGAAGGTCCAGCATACCATCTCAAATTCTGGAAGGTTCTAATACATAAGAGCAAAGGAAGACACTCTGGATCCTGGAGTAGGTACTAATTATAGGCAAAATCCAGCTCATTTTAATTCATACTGTATTGTTAATCTTGTAAAAATATAAGTCTAGCACAACTACACTGATGGTTAACACAAGAATTTTTGGTAATGTTTCACTGCAGTGGTGCTGAGCTAAATCAGCTCTGCATCAAGTCTCTATGGACAATCCAAGCCTTGAAAACATGTGTGATCACTGAGAGGGAGAGTGGACGGGTGGGATTGAAAATGTATACTTACCACTCTTGGGGATCCTAGCCCCCCAATTGACATCACTGCCCGGCCACCGCTCTCTGAGCTGGTCAGATGGTCGGATACCTATTGTGGTGGTCGGATACCTATTGTTCCCTGGCCCCTAGCACTGATACCACTCACTGCTCCATATCAAGTTTGCTGCACAGATATGGTAAAAGAACCAAGCTGGGTGCTCACATATGACAAATGGATGTGTTCAATATACATATGGTAACAAATCTAAGCTCAATACATAGATACAGAAAAAGACCCAAGCTCATTAAATAGATAGATACCAAGCTGTCTACATTGATAAAGCAACAAAATCAAACTTAATCTACATAGATATGATCACAAAACCAAGCTTACTACATAGATTTGGTGACAGAACTAGGCTTACTGCATAGATACAGTATCACAACCTAGATTACTGCATAGATAATTCAACAGAACCAAACTTACTCCATAGATATGGTAACAGAACCAAACTTACTGCATGGATGTGGTAACAGAACCAAGCTTATAGCATAAAGACAGTACCTAACAGTAGGGGAAAGAAGCTATTTGACAATCCCCATACAAGTCTCAAATATATTTTATAAATCATGTGCAAAGTGTACAGTAACATCACCAGAACATTTCCACCGCAGGCTCCAAAGTGACAGCAGCACTGGACTGGTAGGATCAACACTGGGGTGGCACTGCCATCCTCTGCCCCGGGCAAATTATTTACAAAACTACTAAAATTATTCTTTGGACTGTATTCTTATGCCTGTATTTACTACAGACCTAAACCTGGTACTGACCAGAATCAAGCCTGTACCAGTTTTTGCAAATTTTTGAAAAGTCATAAATTATAAACTGGGCGCAAATCTCGAATAATGCTAATTTTTGGGTGAATACTCAAAAATTTTAAAAAGTTGCATCCAAAAATATTCGCCCGTCGAATACTTTTTCATAAATAGAACTTAGACCAAAAATAGGTGAAAATCCAATTATTCACCTAAAAATAGGCACAAATGCCTTTATAAATTTTCACCAATGTGTTTTGAAGACTAAGAAGGAGATTTATCAAAGGGTGTAAAATTTAGACTGGTGCAAACTGGCCACAGCAACCAATCACAGCTCAGCTTCCAGCTCTAGTGAAAGAGGAGCTGTGATTGGTTGCTGTGGGCAGTTTGCACCAGTCTAAATTTTACACCCTTTGATAAATCTCCCCCTTAGTGACTTTTTTTAATCAGGTTTACAAAAAAGAACATAGTAGAGGATAAACACTCACACACAAACACGCACACATATAACAAAAATTAACATGATACACACACACACACACACACATATATATATAGTGGTACCTTGGTTTAAGAGTAACTTGGATTGAGAGCATTTTGCAAGAAGAGCTCACAGTTTTTCAAAATTGTGACTTGGTTTAAGAGCATCGCTTTAGTTTAAGAGCTCCCTGTACTGGGTGGGAGGGCGAGTGGGGGAGGAGCATCGTCTGCATAGCCGGGTCTACAGCCCTGTACTCTGACCCAGGAAGTCTCCCTCACCTTCCATATGATAGCAGATCCACTTCAGACTGGGGCTTACATGAGGGGACCCTTGTGTTTCCCATGCGCTTCATTCCTGCTATAATGTGCCTACACTTACACTCAGCTATACAAACTGCTGCTATAATGTGCCTGTGCTCACACTCAGCCACTCACACCGCCGTATAGAGAAGTTTCTGTCACTGTCCTCCTGCAAAGCTCTGTGATTCTCACTTCCTGACTGGTCCATGATGAACACACACCCCTCCCCCATTGCTGTCATGTGACCACACAGACCTCTGACAGCAGCCCTGCTTCTCTATTCTAGCCTGTTGTACTACGCTACTGCATTATGTGGATCTGCAGTTCTATCCTGTATATACAAACTGCTGCTGTTTTTCAGGTTTATGCACTTACTATCCATTATACTCCCCATGCTGATTGCTATACTGTACAGTAACTTATAATATCACATATTCAGATGCTTCTAAATGTTTGTTTCATTAGTTTTACAGAATAAAAAATCATTATTTTGGGGTGTGGAACCAATTGTCTGCATTTCAATGATTTCTTATGGGAAAATTTGCTTTGGTTTAAGAGTGGATTTGGATTACAAGCACAGTCCCGGAACGAATTATGCTCGTAATCCAAGGCACCACTATATATATATATATATATATATATATATATATATATATATATATATATATATATATATTGGCAGGACAGCATATGACATCATTCTGGAAGTGAGGTCTAATTTGAACATCATGAAGTCTGTCCAAGATTTGGGATTATGGTGATGATGAGAAAGAAGGATTTGGTCAGTTCTCCAACCTTTTTGCTAAATTCCTTCAAAAACTGTCTACAGGTGTCCCTAGACGAATTGATGGTGTTTTGAAGGTTAACATCAAATATTAGGCTGGGTTCACACTACGTATATTTCAGTCAGTATTGTGATCCTCATATTGCAACCAAAACCAGGAGTGGATTAAAAACACAGAAAGGATCTGTTCACACAATGGTGAAATTGAGTGGATGGCCGCCATATAACAGTAAATAACGGCCATTATTTCAATATAACAGCCGTTGTTCTAAAATAACAGCAAATATTTGCCATTATATGGCGGCCATCCACTCAATTTCAACATTATGTGAACAGATCCTTTCTGTGTTTTTAATCCACTCCTGGTTTTGGTTGCAATACTGACTGAAAAAAATATGTAGTGTGAACCCAGCCAAAACATGGTGTAGAGTAGACTTGTCTTAGTTGCCCCTAGCAACCAATCAGATTCCACTTTTCATTCCTCACAGACTCTTTGGAAAATGAAAGGTGGAATCTGATTGGTTGCTAGGGGCAACTAAGACAAGTCTACTCTACACCATGTTTGATAAATCTCCCCCATTATGCATGACTACTTAGTGTAGGTCTTTTATGTGTACACCATATATATTTTTTTTTTATAAAATAAATACTACATTTTGTAAAGCTGATGCCTTTTTTATAAGGCATATGTTAAGGTTTTTTGTCCTGAGCTTAAAGGAAATGGGTCGCCTAAATTTTCTTTTACAGATTAGAATCACATATTAAAACTTGTTCTTTTATTCTAATCTGTTTCTATATTTCTGACTTTAATTTTTATTTATTTCCCTTTTTGTACATCATCAGGGGGCTGCCATATTGCTTGGGCAGTTTTTAACAGTGTTTAGTGACGTGCTTTACAGCAAGACTCATGGATATAGACGACAATAAACGGACTCGGTCCCCTTGAATGTAAAACATCATTGAGTGTGCTGTGACCTTTGAAAAAGTCATTCCACAGGGAGCTGCTATTGTCTTGTATTGATGCTATCGACCTACTGGTGTCACATGATGCTGTAATGCTGTACAGATCACTTTACAGCAGAGTCATTTTCTGATGACACATTCACTTTAAAGGGGACCTCTAGCCAACCCCCTAAAAATGAGATGTTACTATCATGACAGTTTTGGGTGCCCTGATCACACACCTGTATGCAATTTCATAATATCTCATTTATTTTAGTTTGACTACAAGTTCTCTTTAAAGGCGTTGTCCAGCGAAAATCTTTTTCTTTCAAATCAACTGATATCAGAAAGTTATATAGATTTGTAATTTACTTCTAAAATCTCCAGTCTTCCTATACTTACTAGCTACCGTATGTCCTGCAGGAAATGTTGTTTTATTTTCAGTCTGACACAGTGCTCTCTGCTGACATCTCTGGCTGAGACAGGAACTGTACAAAGCAGGAGAGGTTTTCTATGGGGATTTATAGAAAACCGAGACAGTCTCGGCAAGAGATGTCAGCAGAGAGCACTGTGTCAGACTGAAAATAAAACAACACTTTCTGCAGGACATACAGCAGCTAAGAAGTATGGGAAGACACGAATTTTTTATAGAAGTAAATTACAAACCTATATAAATTTCTGATTTGAAAGAAAACGATTTTCGCTGGACAACCCCTTTAAGTGTCAAACAGGCAGCACTGGGCTGGATTCCGCTCCCTCCCTGCCCTGCACTAACACAGTGCCAAACCTATGAACAAATGCCTGAGCCCTGCTTGTTGGAATCCAACCATCGATGCCTAGAATGAAGAAACTGCAATATGCTGACCCAGTATTGTGCTGGAATTGCTCCATTCACTGAGCTATAAGCATTCAGTAACTTCTGCTGCTTTCTGTAGTCACATGCCCCACAATCAAACATTGATGGTATATATAGTCAAGGTGGCGGGAAACATGATTAACATAGCAGTCATAAAGCTGGCATGTATATATGGCAGCTGTCAGCCGAAGACGTGTTTGGCCGACAGCAATGTCTCTCGATACCTCCATATACAATCAATGGGGTTCCTGGTAATTATACTGTACATTTATTACTACTGTTATAGATAGGTGATGAATGTTTTCCAAGGTAATGTACGCTTGGGGCTGGGGCTGCAGGTGGCCGGGGTCCCATACAGGCAGCAGATCCGCTGCGTGTATGGGACCCATTCAGCTTCACACTACTGGATCCGCAGCGGACTTTGCTGCAAACTCGCAGCGTGAAATCCGCTGCGGATCCGGTACATGTGAAGCTCCCCTTAGACTATGTTCACACACAGGGGGAGTTTTATCAAACATGGTGTAAAGTGAAACTGGCTCAGTTGCCCCTAGCAACCAATCAGATTCCACTTTTCATATCTCACAGAAAATGAAAGGTGGAATCTGATTGGTTGCTAGGGGCAACTGAGCCAGTTTCACTTTACACCATGTTTGATAAATCTCCCCCATAGGGGGTAAAATCTTTATACGTCCTAATTACTAAATGGCAACTAGCAAGTATTAAAAAAAAACACCAGCATTTCACAAGCAGCTATTGCATGTGGCCAACTGCAGTGCAACCTGATTGTGTCATTTCACAACCACAATAGCACAATATACTGCGGTGAACTTAACATCTGAATGTTCTATAAAGAATATATATATATATATATATATATATATATATATATATATATATATATATATAAAAAAATTTTTTTTTTTACCAATTATGCATATTTGACAATTGAATCAAACATTCATATAAATCATCCCTATCATTGGCAGTATTAGTAATTGTATACATTAAGGGTAGCTGTTGCATAACTACAACTCCCATCATGCCTGGACAGCCAAAGCTTTAGCCATTAAATGACGGCCATCCACTAAATTTCAACAGTGTGTGAACATAGCCTTTCTGTGTTTTCAATCCACTCAAAATACCGAGCAAAAATACAGTGTGGGAACATATGACTATGACTCATCCGCTGTTTACTACAAAGATCTGCATGAAAACAATAGAAAAATGCTAATTACAGGACTTAAAAGAAGTAGAATCTTTTAAAAAAAAAAGTTGCAAACAAATTCCATATTTACTTCTTGTACACAATTTGTGACAAATAACACAAGGTGAGAACGAGAATAGCCCCAACAACAACAACAAAAAAAAAACCTCTGACAGATCCCATTCATTTCAGAATCAGATTTTTTGTTTGTTTGTTTTACACAGCATCAAAAACAAATCCCAGAATGCATCATTTGTGCTGTGTATGTGGACTGCCTCCTTAAAAAAAAAAAAAAAAAAAAGGATTATTATACAAACACAGAACAACAATTTGGTGGCAAATAGAACACAAAAAAAACAACAAAAAAACATTAAAACAGACCATAAAAATGAATTTAGAGTTATGCAAATTTACTCCCAAAGAATTCCATCTAATCTAATCTAATAATTGCTGTTTTTTCCCCAGTAATTTTATTAGCAGAATAAGTTGAAGGTAGAGAAGACCCCTTTGTGTGGCTATTAATCTGGTACATATGGGGGGGTTGCACATTGGGCACACAGCTTTCCCAGCACAGATCCTCTCTATATACAGTCTGGGTGAGCTGTCTGTGTACAGTCCTGGAAGTGATATAATATCCCCTATAAATGGGAAATAACACCCTGCTATTAAACACGTGTACTGCGGTCGTTTCCTTCAGGTAAAGTAATTTGACACCATAAATATAATGCAGGGGAGTGAAGCACATGGGTCCTCAGGGATCTCTACCCCACCAGCCAACAAATTGTTCATTAAAAGAGATGTAGGTGAAATAGAGAGCTAGTAAAGAGTCTTCTATGAACTCCTGGTCCCCAGACTCGGGGAGTTGGTCCTTGACAAGTATTACAAATGAGGGTGGGCGTCATATTGTTAGATGCCCTTGTCTCTGATGTTGTAACAAGTAAATAAATGTTGCTTACCTAACTGTTTCCTTTTAGTAAGAGAAATGAGTGGGAGAGACTTCTTTCCCCAATCCTATCTCCTCAACAAAGGCTCAAGAGGAGAGGAGACACTTCACCAGCTAGAGCCCAGGGAGAGGACACCAGGTTCATTCAGGATGAAGGATTATCTACAAATTGTTGGGTTTTTTTTTATAGCTAGACTGGTGGTGTTTTTTTTTTTTTTATTGTGTGGAAGACCTTATGGATACTATGGATTTTGGATACTAACAATAGTGATCTTATTTGTTTATTTATTAATTCATTTATTTGTTTATTTATTATTTATTTATTTAATTTTTTATTATTTATTTATTTATTTATTTATTTATTTATTTATTTATTTATGTTCTAATGTAACATTCCCATGTTTTCTGCGTTCACATAATACAAGGGAGCACAGATTTTTTTAAAAAACCTGCCAGATGGAGCTCCAGGGAAAAGAGGAAAAAAAAACTCGATTAAAACAACCTCTTCTTCTTCTTCTTCTTCTTTTTTTTTCCTTGAGGTCTTTTAACACTTAAAAAAGTCCTGAATAATTCCAAGTAGTTTTTTTTTTCCCCCTTTGGAGGCTGTGAAGAAAGATTCTGACGCTAACGTGTCCTTATCAGATTGATGGGCCGGGTTTGATTGAAGTTTCTTTGTCATGCAAATGTCACAGGCCATGATGGATGGGTTGGAGGTATCTGACAAGCTTCAGGAGGTCTTCAGCTATTGGTCCCCAGAGAATCACGTGCTCTCTCTGTGAGAGAGACTGAAGGGGTTTGAAGCACTGGAAAAAATCCATGGATGGAAGTTTACAGCTTTGACATAGTACCTAAAGGTTGTAGGGCAAGGAGGATTCCCCCACGAAAACAGGTTGACCCTCCTCCAT
>NC_091467.1:22165800-22185800 GCF_027789765.1 Dendropsophus ebraccatus
GAGAGAGAGAGAGAGAGAGAGAGAAAGCTTGAAAAGGTCGTAGCAGAGAACTGAAATATCATAAATTCACATTTGATGGCCAAGACCCTTTGAGTGCAGTAAATCATATTTTATAAGATAGATCATAGATAGGAGATGGATGGATAGATAGATAGATAGATAGATAGATAGATAGGAGATAGATAGGAAGGATAGGCAATAGATAGATGATAGATAGAAAGGATATAGATAGAGCGATAGATAGGAGATAGATAGATAGATAGATAGATAGATAGATAGATAGATAGATAGATAGAAAGGAAGGATAGGCAATAGATAGATGATAGATAGAAAGGATAGGAGATAGATAGAGCGATAGATAGGAAGGATAGATAGGAGATAGATAGATAGATAGATAGGAGATAGATAGATAGATAGATAGATAGGAGATAGATAGATAGACGGATGAAGAGATAACAGATAGATAGATCTCCGCTCCAATAACGAAAGGTGATTTTCCAGCATCAAACAGTGGATTATGAAACGTGCAACACAGCAAAAACAGAAGACAACGTTTTGGCAGCCTTGCCACTATTTTCAATGGTGGCAAGCTTGAAAATGGCGGCAAGGCTGCCGAAACATCGTGTTGTTTTTGCTGTGTTGCACGTTTTGTAATTCACTGTTTGTTGCTGGTAAATCACCTTTCATTATTGGAACGGAGTGCTGCAAAGTATTCTTTTACTACAGTTATGGCCAAAAGTTTTGAGAATGATACAAATAAAATTTTTTACAAAGTCTACTGCTTCTGTTTTTAAAATGGCATTTTGCATATACTCCAGAATGTTATAAAGAGTGATCAGCTTAACAGCAATTATTTGCAATGTCAATATTTGCCTAGAAAATGAACTTTATCCCCCAAAACACATTTCAACATCATTGCAGCCCTGCCTTAAAAGGACCAGCAAACATCGTTTCAGTGATTGCTCCATTACCACAGGTGTGGGTGTTGATTAGGACAGGGCTGGAGATCAATCTGTCATGATTAAGTAAGAATGACACATCTGGACACTTTAAAAGGAGGCTGGTGCTTGGCATGATTGTTTCTCTTCTGTTAACCATGATTATCTCTAAAGAAACATGTGCAGTCATCATTGCACTGCACAAAAATGGCCTAACAGGGAAGAGTATCGTAGCTAGAAAGATTGCACCTCAGTCTACAATCTATCGCATCATCAAGAACTTCAAGGAGAGAGGTTCCATTGTTGCCAAAAAGGCTCCAGGGCGCCCAAGAAAGACCAGCAAGCACCAGGACCGTCTCTTAAAAGTGTTTCAGCTGCGGGATCGGGCTACCAGCAGTGCAAAGCTTGCTCAGAAATGGCAGCAGGCAGGTGTGAGTGCATCTGCACGCACTGTGAGGTGGATACTCTTGGAGCAAGGCCTGGTCTCAAGGAGGGCAGCAAAGAAGCCTCTTCTCTCCAGAAAACATCATGGACAGACTGATATTCTGCACAAGGTACAGGGAGTGGACTGCTGAGGACTGGGGTAAAGTCATTTTCTCTGATGAATCCCCTTTCCGATTGTTTGGGACATCTGGAAAACAGCTTATTGGGAGAAGACGAGGTGAGCGCTACCACCAGTCTTGTCTCATGCCAGCTGTAAAGCATCCTGAAACCATTCATGTGTGGGGTTGCTTCTCAGCCAAGGGAATCGTCTCTCACAGTCTTTCCTAAAAACACGGCCATGAATAAAGAATGGTACCAGAATGTCCTCCAAGAGCAACTTCTCCCAACCGTCCAAGAGCAGTTTGACCATCAACAATGCCTTTTCCAGCATGATGGAGCACCTTGCCATAAAGCAAAGGTGATAACTAAGTGGCTCAGGGAACAAAACATAGAGATTTTGGGTCCATGGCCTGGAAACTCACCAGATCCCATTGAGAACTTGTGGTCAATCATCAAGAGACGGGTCGATAAACAAAAAACAACAAATTCTGACAAAATGCAAGCATTGCTTGTGCAAGAATGGACTGCTATCAGTCAGGATTTGGTCCAGAAGTTGATTGAGAGCAGCCGGGGAGAATGGCAGAGATCCTGAAGAAGAAGGGTTAACGCTGCAAATATTGACTTGCTGCATTAACTCATTCTAACTGTCAATATAAGCTTTTGCTACTCATAATATGATTGCAATTATATTTCTGTATGTGATAAAAACATCTGACAAACACACATAAAAACCATGTGACAATATAATATTTGTGTCATTCTCAAAACTTTTGGCCATGACTGTAGATAGATAGAAGGATAAAGAGATAGGAGATAGATAGATAGATAGATAGATAGATAGATGAGATATGATATAATACATAGAGAAATAATGTAGGTACACAAATAAAGGCTGACTAATATATGAGTATATTTCCATATTGTACTGTTGCTAGATATGGGATAGATAAAGATGTGTATATACACACACATTTGCAATAGATAGCTGATCAGAAAAAAAGACCAGCCTGCATAGCTTGTATCAGGGTGGCTGGAATCTCTTTGGAACTAAAATTAGATACAGATGCAATAAACAAAGAACTAGTGAAAGAGCGGATACAAATGGATATCATTATATATATCAGCTGCATATAAAGTCTAAGAAGAAGAACACACAGCGGCAGAGACTATTTTTACACTGCAGTGTCCATGAGAGCCCATGGGTTTCCCAACATATACTTTTGGTATGGACGTTTTCACACTCTGAAACACTGCAAAATACAGACACAAGTCTTAAATAGGTACTACCATAATTGTAATCCAGTTATAATGTATCCAGAATAATGACTATATACTGAATATATTATATATAATTATATATTATATATTGGTTTAATAAAGTTGTAATATAACTTTATTTTTTTTTAAAGTATAGTTTTTTTTTTAAATTATTTTCAAACATACTTCTGGTGCCCGGCAGCAGTAAGGGGTGAGGAGAACCCTCTGCTGCCACTACTGTTTGTGTTGGGAACTGCAGGGCTATAACCCTCTGCTCTGTTCTGACGCTCTACAGAGCAGGGTTTGTTCCCCCATGTCCTGTATATTCTTATATACACCGCTCACTCTTTACCCCTCCAGTGTACTGTATATTGGAATATGCAGTACACAGGGAAACAAACCCTGTTCTGTATAGCACTGCACATAGCAGGGGATGGGGAACTGCAGGGCAGGGACTATAGCCCTGCAGTTCCCGACACAAACAGTGGTGGCAGCAAAGGGGCCATGTCGCCCCTTACAGCTGCCAGGCACCAGAAGTATATTTGCAAATAAAAAAAAACCTTTTCCTTCATTTTTTTTTAATAAAGTTATATTGCAAAGTAACCAATGTATTAAAAAAAACTATTTTTTAATCTCAGGAGTACCCGTTTCTTTTAAAATCAATTGTTAGCATTAAGTTATACAGATTTATAAATCACCTCTATTAAAAAAAACCTCCTTTCAGTACTTATCAGCAGCTGTATGTCCTGCAGGAAGTGGTGTGTTCTGTCCAGTCTGACACAGTGCTCTCTACTGCCACCTCTGTCCTTGTCAGGAACTGTCCGGAGCAGAAGCAAATCCCCATAGAAAATCTCTCCTGCTCTGGACAGTTCCTGATATGGACAGAGGTGGCAGTAGAGAGCACTGTGTCAGGCTGGAAAGAATACACCATTTCCTGCAGGGCATACAGCAGCTGATAAGTACTGGAAGATTTGAGATTTTTACTTTCTGGCACCAGTTGATATGAAGAAATGAAAATAAATTCTTTGGAGTACCCCTTTAAATGGGAGCTTTAGCTTGTAACTGCATGGAAAAGGTGACGTGTTGTTTCTTTTCTGTCTAATTCTCTATCGCCCGTTGAAGATTCCAGCCTCAATAGGATAAGAATATATTACTACAATGGAACTACCATATGTGCTGCCGGTGATACCAGCCTCAGGGTACTTAATACATCATCCATAGGGAAGTCTCAATGATGTCCAGCAATTGAAAACAGTTGACACACGTTACTACATAGCACTGGAGGACACTGCACAAAGGTGACAAGATGCAATGGGGTAGCCTGGGGACTAGTAGTGCTGTAACAGTACAGAAATTCAAAAGGGTTTATTCCAATCTCAGACATCAATTTCCTATAGGTGTGACTTAAAGGGGTTGTCTAGCGAAAATCTTTTTCTTTCAAATCAACTGATGTCAAAAATTTATATAGATTTGTAATTTACTTCTATTAAAAAATCTAAAGTCTTCCCATACTTATTAGCTGCTATATGTCCTGCTGGAAATGTTTTATTTTCGGTCTGGCACAGTGCTCTCTGCTGACATCTCTGGCCGAGACAGGAACTGTCCAGAGCAGGAGAGGTTTTCTATGGGGATTCATATAAAACTGAGGCAGAGTTCCTGTCTCGGCCAGACTGAAAATAAAACAACATTTCCTGCAGGACATACAGCAGCTAATACGTATGGGAAGACTTGAGATTTTTTAATAGAAATTACAAATCTGTATAACTTTCCGATATCAGTTAATCTGAAAGAAAAATATGTTTGCAGGACAAACCCTTTAAGAACAATGAATAAAGGATAAAAGGAGGCACTCACCAGCAGTGTATTCAGACCATCCGGCTTTTATTGCTGTGCGCAGGAAGAGCGAGGGAGACAAGGTGGGTAAGGTTCTCCTTTGATCCTCATCTTACTTGATAAGGCAGATCCCACAATCCATGCACAGAAGGGTGAATGGAGAGTAAAAAATATAGCATAGTGCACTTTCTTTGATGTTTGTATAACTCCTATAGAACAGAATGGAAAGAGCAACATACATGTATCCCCTCTATTCATTCTCTGCCTCTATGTGGTGGTCACCTCATAAGCCAATATAAGGGTCCCAGAGGTGGAATCCACATCTATTATGCATTTATGGTATATCTATATGTCTTATTATTATGTGTAGGTTATGAATGTAAGTGCTGGGGGTCCACAAGTCCCAGAACGAAGCGACTGTCAGATATGCGCTGCTGTACCGTGTACTGTTAATGGGGCTGATAGAGATGGCTGAGGGCTGTACATACTTGAAATATATCAAATACAGGAAAATAACTGTATGATATCAGATGTATAGTAAAGTCTTATAAGAGTACAACATGGAGCTTGTTTGGAGGTGTAACCGGGCCATGTGCATAAGCAATAGTCACCACATCAGAGGCTGTGGTGCAGTGTATTAGTATTATTTTAATTTTTTTTTTTTCTACAAAGCTGGGAATGGATCCAACATGGAAGATATTCCTAAATCCATTCTCCATAACCTTCTTCTCTTGGATCCAATCCTAGGTTTGTTAAGAAAATAAAACGTAGGTGGTAAACTCACCGCAATGTGTAACCGCTGCTTGTTTGACTATGGTGAGAAGTAATACTGGGCTGGGGATGTTTTCTATACGTTTAGTGATGATCTTCTTCAATAGATGAGTAATCCATCTCTGCCTGACAATACAACAAGTGAGGGACAGTCTAAGCTAAACATCCACCTATCAGTTTCTAACACACAGCTGTTAGGTCTTTGAAGACTTAACCCAAAGTAAAGGGTCACTGGAGTGCAAGGTCAGGACTTGCCGTAAAATCTTTTCTCCTTCAACCTTTCTCCTTGTGCACGTAGATCAAAGTTTTGGCACAATGGAGGAGAAAGGTAATGGAACAATAGGTGAAGGACTGAGTGATCACCTCTTACAGATGTGGGAAATGGAGAGGAAGGCAAGTACCAGCAGAGCAGAAGATGGTGAGCGCCTGGGTGTAGGTGTAGGGTCCATTTACGCTGAAAGATTATCTGACAGATTATCTGCCAAAGATGTGAAGCCAAAGCCAGGAATGGATTTGAAAAGAGGAAAAATCTCAGGTTTTCCTTTATGACCTTATCTCTGTTTATAGTCTGTTTCTGGCTTTGGCTTCAAATCTTTCATAGATAATCTGTCAGATAATCTTTCTGTGTAAATGGACCCTTATGCTGGGTTTACACGGAGCGATAATTCGCCCAATCGTACGATTAACGATTTCTAAGTAACGATTTTTCTTTTATAACAATCAGCGTTTAGATGGAGCGATATATCGTACAGAAAATTCGTTTTCCGATCGTTTTGCGATCGCTTAAGCCTATCTCGCACATAGGAAAAATCAGTGAACGACTGTTTACACGAAACGATTGGCGAATTTTTTGCGAACGACGAACGACGATTTAAGAACCTGTTAAAAGATCAAAATGAACGATTTCTCGCTCGTCGTTCGATCGTTCGATGCGTTTACACGTACGATTATCGTTCGAATTCGATCGTTATTGGGCAAATTCGCACAATAATCGTTCCGTGTAAACCCAGCATTACACATCACAATCTTCTATGAAGTCTATTGAAAGTCATAACTGAAATGAATCTGACGTGATAAATGTACGTGTTGTGGTGGCTGCTGAGTGTAAGCAGGACTATTAGAAGAATCATTCACATATGTCAGAATTATCTCTGACCTCAGATAGGGGTATAACCCTGGCCGTACATACAGCCCTGGTACAGGATACTGTGCAGTATAAGGCCATGTTCGACATACACAGTAATTAGACTGCAGTACGGGCCGGATGATCTTTAGGGCCGCAGAGTCCTGATGCGGGCACATCCGTGCACGCCCGCATCAGAACTCCCCACAGCACACTATGGAGCGTGTGGCCGGAGCCGCTTGCTCCATAGTGTGCACTGACAGGGTTTTCTGCGGCCACTATTCAATGAATAGCTGCCGGAGAAAAACTGACATGTCAGTTGTTTGCGGCGCCGCTAGGGGTCCCAGCCGGAGCGTGTACTATGCGTATACACTCCGGCCGGGTTCCCATAGATGGCAAGGTAACATATATTTTCGTAATAATCACGGCCGATGTTGCACTGTGCAACAACAGCCATGGTTTTACGAAAAATATACATTGTGTGAACATAGCCCTAAGTTACACTGCTGTTGTAATGTAAAAATGTTGTTGAGATGTTGTCGAGTCCAATCGTTCAGCTTTTGATTACCGGTGGCTAAAGGAGATGGATGCAGCCCTAGGGAGTCCTGGAAAACATGGATACAGAATAAGACCTATGTGTATCTAGGACTCCCTAGGGCTGCATCCAACTTCTTCAGCCACCAGTATTCAAAGGCCGAAGGATCGGAGAGGAGCATGCTGCAGTTGTGCTCATCTCTACTCCTTAGAAATTTAGTAGTACCATGCAGGGTGCCCATATAATACTATTGTCACATTTAATCGTTCCATTCACAATACCTTTATGGGAGTGAACACGGTAGCATACTGAGAGTGTAGTTTATGTTGGGTTAGATCTCTTTCCATTTTGCACATATGGAGACTGGAGTATGGTTTCTCCTGTCCTGTGTGCTCGTTCTAATGCTCAGGATCTTTTCCAGTTTTGTAGGTAGGGACACTCCATAGTTTCTTTTAGAAATAGTACCTCTCTTGTCCTCAGTTTGGGTGTGGGTTTTGCAGCCCAATTCCACAGAAGAGAATAAAGTTGAATTGTAATACCACATACAACCTGAGGAAAGGGTGGCGCTATTTTTGAAAGAAAGTAGCCATGCTTTCTCTAGTCCTAACGTACAATGTATTTTCTCACAACCTTCTCCCAGGTAGCGCTCTTACTTTTTTCTCGTTCAAAAGGCACTGTCCAGTCAAAGCCTCCTGGATAAAACTCTATGAATTAGTACAAAATATCCTATAGTTTACCAGCCATGAGAACGCAAACTCGGATGAGCCTTCTGTACCATTCGCAGGGGTATCTGTGTATCAAAGCTACATGGATCTGGTCCATGGGTTCATGTTCTTCAGAAGGATTCTGTTACTTATATGCATGGGGGATTAAACTTATAAACCAGTCTGGCTATAAAACCCTGAGTGTAATGTTTCTTGTATGCATGACAATAAAGGGTAGTAAGAATAAGAAAAGTGCAACTTTTTACACTGCAAACTAATATTTTCTCTAAATTTTTTTTTTTTTTTTTTTTTTTTTACAGAAATAACAAATTAGCTGCAATTGTCCTTATTTCACAGGGTTGTAGCTATAGGACAGGGGTACAAAACATTGGCTCTCCAGCTGTTGCGAAACTAAAACTGCCAATATGCCTGGACAGCCAAAGTTAAAGTATGATGGGAGTTGTAGTTTGGCAACAGTTGGAGAGCCAAGGTTCCCTATCCCTGCTATACAGGGTGCAGAAGCAGCAGTTACACCCACACCCTGGTGTCTCAGGAGCCCCAAAGGTCTATCTTCTACATAAGCCCTCAGCATTATAAATGTTATGTGGTAGGTGGGAAGCCACAACTGCAGTGGGGACCAGGAGCTTAAATTTGTAGGCCCAAACTGGAGGTTTATGAGTACCATATGGAAAGTGCATAGGTTTGGGAAAAGTACTGAACATTGATTACATTTGACCCATTCAAGTCTATGAGTCTGTCGGGAACAAGTCAGAGTGCATATTGGCATCCCTTTTCGACAGGAATGCTAATATATAGTCTGACCAGGGCACAATAGGACCCTATTAACAAAAGGAGAACACTTTAAAGTTACTCTGTACCCACAATCTACCCCCCCAAACCACTTGTACCATCGGATAGCTGCTTTTAATCCAAGGTCTGTCCTGGGGTCCGTTTGGCGGGTGATGCAGTTATTGTCCTAAAAAACAACTTTTGTGCCCTGTGCCAAACTGGCGTGGCCTAGAGTATCTGTGGCCTAGAGTATCTGTGCCCTAACTTTGCACCACCCCTCCGTCCCTCCTCCCCACCCTCTTCATCATTAGGAATGCCACTGGCAGGATTTTTCCTATTCCTCTGCAGTGAACACTGCACAGGTGCCTTAACAATCCAGCCCACATGCCGTGCTCACACAGCTGAGGAATAGGAGAATACCTGTCTGCAGCATTCCTAATGATGAGGAGGGCGGGGAGGAGGGACAGAGAGGGTGTGCCAGCCTAATGCACATACACTCTAGGCCACGCCAGTTTGGCATGGGGCTGCAAGTTTAAAAGTTGTTTTTTAGGACAATAACTGCATCACCTGCCGAATGGACCCCAGGACAGATCTTGGATTAAAAGCAGCTATCCGAAGGTACAAGTGGTTTGGTGGGGACAGATTGTGGGTACAGAGTCACTTTAAAAACATAAGTACAACGATATACAGTAGGCTTCTGGAGGATAAATGACAGATTACATTGTTACATTTTTGGCAACTATGCAGTAGTTGAGCAGGAAAAAAAAAAAAAAGAAAAAGTACGGTAATCATCAAGGCATCTGGATTTTTTTCAGAAATCGCTGATTGGCAGGGGCTGGGGTGCAAAAATTTGTACTCACCTCTGCAAGTGAGAACTGAGGGCAGTGACTGGTTCAAGATATAAGGATGCCATTTAGAGATGATTGAACCTCATGAACAGTCAGGTTCGTCTGACCCAAAGTGTGCAGCATTTGATTACCGGTGGCTGCAGAAGTTGGATGCAGCCCCAGAGAGTCCTGGAAAAGATGGATACAGCCTATGGCCTATGGCTGTATCCATATTTTTCAGGCAGCCTAAAGGGCCTTTTACACGGGCTAGAAATGCTCCTGCAGACAATAATCAACCAGTGTAATGGTGCCTTTACACAGAGAGATTTATCTGACAGATTTTTGAAGCCAAAGCCAGGAATGGATTTGAAAAGAGGAGAAATCTCAGTCTTTCCTTTATTACCTGTTCTCTGTTTATAGTCTGTTCCTGGCTTTGGCTTTAAAAATCTGTGAGATAAATCTCTCTGTGTAAACATACCCTAAAGTAACAGCGAGCAGCTGAAGATTATATACTGATCTTCTGTTTGGAACCTGCTTTAAAATTTATCATTATCAGATGCACATTGTCCTGTATAACAGGGGTTTGTGCAGCTGAGTAAGATAAAGCAAAACTAATAGCACAGATATGTATATATCTATGCTGTCAGTTTCCAGATCACAAGCAGTGTATACTTACCAGACGCGCTTCTTGTGATCTGGCATCTTGCTCTCATGCTGGCTGTATCTTCAGGCCAGCCTCCTCTAAAAATCAATCATTACAGAGGAGGAGGCGGGGCCTTAAAATATAGCCGATACAAGAACCAGAGAGCCAGATATCAGATTACAAGCAGCGCAGATGGTAAGTATACACTGCTTGTGGTCTGGAAACTGACAGCATAGATACAGTATATACATATCTGTGCTGTAAGTTTCTAGGGCCTCATGAACAATCCTTATATCATTCCCCATCTGCTCGATTTCCCCCCATGGCCAAAGTTTGCGGCCCCCACGGCCAAAGAAACTCTGTTGTATCATTCCCCATCTGCTCGATTTCTCGTGCTGCGTAAAGGCCTTGCAAACAAGCTGCCGATCATGATGATTGTCACTAATTGCGGCCCTCATGGCCAAAGAAATGCTACATTTAAAAGGACTCCCTAGGGTTGCATCCAACTTCTGCAGCTACCAGTAATCAAATGCCGTACGCTTTGGATTGGAAGAATCTGAGCACGCTCGAGGTTCACTTATCTCTAAATGACATCCCTATATGTGGAACCAGTCACTGTCCTTAGTTGTCATTTGCAAGGCCACTCTATACCTCTCACCGCAGCCAATACTATGTAGCCAGTTTCATATATGCTCCTGCACTTAGTTGTGTTATACCTAAGTGTCCCTCTTTTGGCAGTGGAAGTCCCACTGTCCCTCCTTACTCCTTAAAGGGAATCTGTCACTAGGTTTTTGCTGCCTTAAATGAGGGCAGCATAAACTAGTGACAGGCATGCTGAACAGACCTGTGTATTGCTTACATCATTCTGTTCAGCCGTTCTCCTAATATGCAGGAGAATAGGATTCTTGCCACACCCCAGCCCTCAAGCTGCTGAATGACAGCTGCCTGCCTATACACAGCATGGATAGATAACTGCCAATCAGCAGCTGGTGGGTGGAGTTTTCTGCTTCTCATGAATATCCAGGACTCACAAACATTTTGTCTATGTTATTTTGGAGGAGATCTCTGGATCAGCTGCACAGAACAATGTAAGTGATACATCATTCTGTTCAGCTTCTCTGTCACTGGTTTATGCTAACCCAAGATAGGACAGCAGAAAACTACTGACAGAGTCTCTTTAAATGTCCATCTTTGGACCTGAGAAATATACGTTTATTAACACACATTGCCTCTGAAGATATCTTTATGGTTCCCAACTGCTTATAAGACCCAAAATATTATATGTACAGTATATTATTCAATCATTCTGTGCAATTTTCTATTTTTCCGTGCCTATATCAAAATCATAAACTAGTCGCCTGTATAGGTATGATGGTGAGAATGTGTCTTTCCCACAATTAACCCTCCGTGTTCCCATTTGATTCAGTTGGAAGACATGGCTATATTGCTGCTCCATTGAGTACTTGAACTTTACAGCCAGCAATGACAAGCTGCTAAGTAGAGATGGGCTAATCCGTCCGAACCCAAGCGTGCGGCATTTAAATAACCGGCGACTGCAGAAGTTGGATGCAGCCCTATGGCTGACAGGCTGTGTGAGTACAGTAGTGTGAAGATTTAGGCTATGTTCACACTTTGTAACAGACCGGCTGTTCCGTGACCCGCCTGGGTCACGGAATGGCCGGTCTCAGAAAAGACAATCCCGGCCGGTACTACAGTATCGGACAGATGATGTTTTGCGCCGCTGAGTTCTGATGCAGGAGTGTCCGTGTGCTGGAGCCACACGCTCCGTTGTGTGAACTGACAGGGTTTTCTGCGGCCGCTATTCAGTGAGTATCGGCTGCAGAAAACTGGCTACTGAGTGTATACCATGTGTATAAACTCAGTCCGGGATTCCCTCAGCCTGAAGCACCGCAGAAATCACGTCCGTTGTAACAACGACAGTGATTTCTGCGGAACATAGCCTTAAACTGTTACGGAGCTCCCGGAATTATAATGAATGATGATGCCAGAAGCTCTGAGGTCCATGTACGGAAACTATTTTGCAGACGTGTGAACGGCCCCTTATACAAAGGGATTAGAGTACTGCTAGAATCCCCTGAATAGTACCTGCCATTATCTATAATGGAGTGATGCCACAAAGGCTCTGGTCTCCCCCCTGCTGATCTAACAGGGTTATCCTGCTCCTCGCAGATGCATCATGTCAAGTACACATCTGTAAACATTTTATCTGTACAGTTCTGAAGCGTCTTATAGCTTCCAGATGGTTTTACTACTTCTCCTCAATGTGATGAGCTCTTAGTCACTGGGGGGTCATATACAGAAGACAAAGCTTAAATAGACCAGTGCTTCTTCTATGGGTAATTATGTGCGATAAAAGACCTGCAATCCATGTTGTCTGTTTACACATAGGCAGGAATCATATTCACCTTATTACAATAGAATCTATGACAAACAACTGTAAGTTATGTTCTGTATCTCCGCTTTGACTATCTACCTATGTACCTATAGCATAGTGTGGCAGGATGTGTTCTGTGCAGCAAAGAAGTAAACTATCATTATGGAAATGGCAAACATATGTCATTTGGCATACAAACCTATAGGGGGAGATTTATCAAACATGGTGTAAAGCAAAACTGGCTCAGTTGCCCATAGCAACCAATCAGATTCCACCTTTCATTCCTCACAGACTCTTTGGAAAATGAAAGGTGGAATCTGATTGGTTGCTAGGGGCAACTGAGCCAGTTTCACTTTACACCATGTTTGATAAATCTCCCCCTTATAATAGTTTTTGTATACATTCTGATTTTCTATGCAAATATGCATGTCTGCATGGGGAAAACATGGTGTGATTGAAAGCAAATCTAGTGCTATGTCTCTGGATGGACCGCAGTGTTTAGGCCCCCTTATACCTTCAATAACTGACAGCTGTATATCTCCCACCTGATGCCTGTTCTCCACAGAAACGGTGCGGCCCAGCCAGGAGCATGACTAGAAACGGCTGGGTCCCATAGCAAACTTTTAAATAGGTCCCACCACTCCTAGTTGGGAGTGTCCCCTACCTACAGCTGAAGTATCGGGGCCCTACCATAATAGCTTACCTGTGTTCTCTTTGGGAAAGGGTAAGCCACAGAAAGAGCGCTCTCTCTAGACAAAGGGGTCGGCTGTGATTTTCCTTCACGCCTCACCCCTATCACCACTGACATAATCTTTTGGTGGTTGTTTAGAATGGTTCCATACACCTTAGATTGACAAGCAAATTCCCACGAGCGGGTTTGGCCATTTGTTGTAAGGTGTATAGGGACCTTTAGTGATGGCAGCCTGCATTAGAAGAGCACAGATATTCTTAATGAATTATTCCCATCATTGTGTCTTGTCTGAAGATGTCAGGAGTCGGGAGGCCCCCATACAACTTAATGGAGAGATGAGGGGTAAACTCCTGTCAGACTCCCTGAAAACAAAATGAATTGACAGATCAAATTCAATATGCCTGATCCTTCTCTCCCCCAACATCATCAGTTACATTCATTAGATGGTCGGCCACTTGAGTTGAAATTGTCAGGTTCAGACGACATGTCTAATGTATGTAGGGGAGCCCTTACACTGGAGACATGTCACTAAGCTAAGGAAGATCTACTAACCTTTTACAGCTGTAGCGTAGGTTCATTTCATTTTGAGAACTGTGACTGCACCCCTTAAAGGGGTACTCTGTAGAGTTATGATTTTTTTTAATACGTTGGCTTAAGAAAGTTAAATTACTTTCTAAAATAAATTTATACTTTTTTTTTTGTTTATACATCAACTTTTGTTAAGTGACAAAGTAATACAACTTTAGACTGTGTTCACACAACATATATCTTCGTAAAACCACGGCCGTTGTACGACGTGATTATTACGGAAATATACGCTACATAGCCGTCTATAGGATCCCGGCCAGAGCGTATACACATAGTATACGCTCTGGCCGGGATCCCTTGCGGCGCCGCAAAGAACGGACATGTCAGTTTTCTGCGGCCGCTATTCATTGAATAGCAGCCACAGAAAACCCTATCAGTGCACACTGTGGAGCGAGCGGCTGTGGCTGCAAGCTCCATAGTGTGCTGTGGGGAGTTCTGATGCAGGTGCGCACGGATGCGTCTGCATCAGAACTCTGCGGCCCGAAAGATCATCTGGCCGGTACTGCAGTACCGACCGGGATGATCTTTTCAGAGACCGCCCCTTCCGTGACCCGGGTCACGGAACGCCCGGTCTCATACGCTGTGGAACATGGCCTTACAAATTATAAACTTTCATTGTATTACAAAACTGTTCTATATTTACAGCCTTAAAAATGCTAAACATGCAAAACCTGAAAAACATTTGAAAAATCTAAAAACTGCTCAAAATTGCAGAAAAACAGTTAATGACTAAAACGGAGGGCGAACAAATGCTTTCTCTCTCTGGTCCAGTTACCAGGAACGCTCCTATTTACCTGATAATCAGCCCAAGGGTCTATAGACCCAGATGGTCCCATAGAAATCAGCAGGTTTGCCTGACTTCTCTCTGTACAGAATTTCAGGTGATAAAACAAGAGATTTGCACCGGGACGTGCGGCAGAAGATAATCACCCTCTTTATCACCTTCAAGAGTACAAAAATTTGTTATAGCTCCAAATTAACATCACAATTGTAACTTTAAAGGGGTATTCCCCCCAAGAGCTATAAAAATAAAATGCACCCAAACCTAACTGGTCTTCCTCACCAAGTCCCCCTGAGTATTTTGAGACGTTTTCCATCTTTTTAGCTGCTTCCGTTCCTGAGTTACAAGTTTTTTAGAAAGCAATGTATATCCAATATGGCACCGGCCAGAAAACTACATCTCCCATCATGCAATGCTTACGTCTGATTGGTCCATGATGTAGAAGAGCTGATATCCACTAGATATAGCAGAGTTGAGTGCGTTGCATAGCAGAGTTGAGTGCATAGCAGAGTTGAGAGCGTAGCATAGCAGAGTTGAAAGCATTGAATAGCAGAGTTGATTGCGCTGAAGAGCAGAGTCGAGTGCGTTGCATAGCAGAGTCGAGTGCGTTGCATAGCAGAGTTGAGAGCGTAGCATAGCAGTGTTGAGCGTAGCATAGTAGAGCTGAGAGCGTTGCATAGCAGAGTTGAGTGCGTTGAATAGCAGAGTTGAGTGCGTTGCATAGCAGAGTTGAGAGCGTAGCATAGCAGAGTTGAGAGCGTAGCATAGCAGAGTTGAGAGTGTTGCATAGCAGAGTTGAGTTAGTTGAGTGAGAGTGGCCACAGGTCAGCCGGTGAGCCGTGCGGGGGGGTTTGGGTGCCGCGGGTTGAGTTGCGGGGGGAGGCTGGGGGGTTGCGTGTAGTGCAGCTGGTGAGTTGCGAAGTACAATGATCCTATATATATATATATATATATATATATATATATATATATATATATGGAGGGAGGGAGGGAGAGAGGAGGTGAAGATAGAGGAGAGAGGAGGTGATGGGGGGAGATGGAGGAGGAAGGGAGAGAGGAGGTGAAGGGGTGAGATGGAGGAGGGAGGGAGAGAGGAGGTGATGGGGGAGAAGAGAGGAGGTGATGGGGGGAGATGGAGGAAGAGAGGTGAAGGGGGAGAGGAGGTGATTGGGGAGATGGAGGAGGGAGGGAGAGAGGATGTGACGGGGGGAGATGGAGGAGGGGGAGAGGAGGTGATGGGGGGAGATGGAATAGGGAGAGAGGAGGTGATGGGAGATTGAGGAGGGAGGGAGAGAGGAGGTGAAGATGGAGGAGAGAGGAGGTGATGGGGGAGATTGAGGAGGGAGGGAGAGAGGAGGTGAAGATGGAGGAGAGAGGAGGTGATGGGGGAGATTGAGGAGGGAGGGAGAGAGGATGTGACGGGGGAGATGGAGGAGGGAGAGAGGAGGTAATGGGAGATTGAGGAGGGAGGGAGAGAGGAGGTGAAGATGGAGGAGAGAGGATGTGATGGGGGAGATGGAGGAGGGAGGGAGAGAGGAGGTGATGGAGTAGAGAGGAGGTGATGGGGGAGATTGAGGAGGGAGGGAGAGAGAGAGGAGGTGAATATGGAGGAGAGAGGAGGTGATGGGGGAGATTGAGGAGGGAGGGAGGGAGGGAGAGAGGAGGTGAATATGGAGGAGAGAGGAGGTGATGGGCAGGGCCGTCTTAACAGCATTATGGGCCCCTGGGCAGAGGTGCGAATTGGGCCCCTGCCCCCGCGGCCGCCGCCATCAAAACCCCCCCATCTTTGCAACCCCGCCCCTAGCCAGTACAATTACGTACAATGAAAAATACAAATTATTGTTAACATAAACTTTAATTCACAACACAGTCTTTCAGCAGCGCAAAAAAACAAAAAATAACAGTGCGTGCCGCACCAAACCAGACCAGGTTGGCTTCAAAGTATCCAAAAAACGCAATGGAGACAGCACTTCCAACAGCAATCTGCAGGGTTTATTGTCACACCAGTGCAACATGTCTCATATATACAGAGGGGCAACAACATGACTATTATATATGGGAACCATGTTGTCTCCCTGTATGTATACTGTATAATTCAATATACAGGGAAACAACATGGCTTATATATAGAGAAGGGCAAAACAACATGTCTCATATATACAGAGGGGCAACAACATGACTATTATATTATATATGAACCATGGTGTTTCCCTGTATACAGAATACAGGGAAACAACATGGTTCATATATAATATAATAGTCATTTTGTTGCCCATCTGTCTATATGAGACATGTTGTTATGCCCTTCTCTATATATATGCCAGATAACATGCAACAAATATTACCACCACATACTGACTAACACCACCGCTGCTACTGACTAATCCACTGTACACAGATCACTATCACCTCATCCAGTCATATAGAGGTACCCAGCTCTACACAGGTCCTGTACACCATATACATTACAGTGCAGATACATCAAGTGACTCACAAGGGACGTCTTCTCTGATCGGAGTTCTTCCCTTTTCATCTTCTTTTCCATTTGCCCTGTGCCGTTATGAGAACTTCTCCGAGCCACGAATCCACAGAATCTGCCAGACAGACATATTAGGCTCCACACTCTGTCACCATCCTCATCTCTCTACACACTGCACATCTGTATTGGCCCCTTATAGATAGCTCCCCCTGTATTACCCCCTAATAGATGGCTCCCCCCTGTATCCCCCCCTTATAGATGGCTCCCCCTGTATCCCCCCCCCCTTATAGATGGCTCCCCCCTGTATCCCCCCCTTATAGATGGCTCCCCCTGTATCCCCCCGTATAGATGGCTCCCCCTGTATTACCCCCTTATAGATGGCTCCCCCTGTATTACCCCCTTATAGATGGCTCCCCCCTGTATTACCCCCTTATAGATGGCTCCCCCCTGTATCCCCCCCGTATAGATGGCTCCCCCCTGTATCCCCCCTATAGATGGCTCCCCCTGTATCCCCCCTATAGATGGCTCCCCCCCTGTATCCCCCCCTATAGATGGCTCCCCCCTGTATCCCCCCTATAGATGGCTCCCCCCTGTATCCCCCCTTATAGATGGCTCCCCCGTATTCCCCCCTTATAGATGGCTCCCCCCTGCACAGCAGATAAAAAAACAAACACCCAACTCACCTACCAGCGCTCCCCCGTCGCTGCTTCCTCTCCTCTTCTGCCCCCGGCTGATGCGTCGCTCCCTGGGGGATTCTCCGGGAGCGCACACATCCGGAAGCTTAGTGTGCGCCCAGGCCGGGACTTCCGGTACAGGAAGCCCTAGCGACGCGCACTGAGGTTCCTGATGCGTGCGCTCCCTGAGAATCCCCCGGGGAGCGACGCATCAGCCGGGGCCGGATTTCCTCTTGCGACCACAAGCAAGAAAGTGCTTGCGGTCGCAAGAGAAGGGGAAGGGGGGGCTCGCAGGGCCGTCTTACCCATTGGGCATGGGAGGCGGCTGCCCGGGGACCCTTGCGTCCTAGGGGGCCCCTGCCCGCTGTCACAGCGGGCAGGGGCCCCCTAGGACGCAAGGGCCCCCCGGGCAGCCGCCTACCATGCCCAATGGGTAAGACGGCCCTGGTGATGGGGGAGATGGAGGAGGGAGGGAGAGAGGAGGTGATGGGGAAGATGGAGAAGGTAGAGAGGAGGTGATGGGAGATTGAGGAGGGAGGAAGAGAGGAGGTGAAGATGGAGGAGAGAGGAGGTGATGGGGGAGAGAGGAGGTGATGGAGGAGAGAGGAGGTGATGGGGGAGATTGAGGAGGGAGGGAGAGAGGACGTGAATATGGAGGAGAGAGGAGGTGATGGGGGAGATGGAGGAGGGAGGGAGAGAGGAGGTGATGGGGAAGATGGAGAAGGGAGAGAGGAGGTGAAGGGGGGGAGAGATGTGAAGGGGGGGAGAGAGGAGGTGAAGGCTTGGGGGGTAAGGAGGGGGGGTGAGACACGGTACAAACTCTCCCAGAGGCTCCCAGCCGCTGGGAGAGACCGCACAGCTGACAGGGAGCGACGGTACCAACCCCCCCGGACCCCACACAGCTCAGTATAGCTCCCCCCGCCGCCGGCTGCTTTGCTTGGTGCCGCGAGTGAGATTGGAGGGGGGGGTGCCGAGGGTGAGACCCGATATGTCTCTCTGCCGAGACGTCTCAGGTCCGCTCAGCCAGTCAGTGACAGAGGCGGGATCTGAGTGGACTTGAAACTGATCCCGCCTCCTTCACTGACTGGTTGAGCGGACCTGAGACCTGAGCGGACGCGCCGCTGGAACCGGGGAGGTGAGTGAACGTCTTTGCCCTCAGCCACCTCCTCCCTGGTCTCAGCAAAAAAGTGCCCCCCCGCTGGAGTACCCCTTTAAGAGCTTCCTGTACTGGAGCTGGGGAGGTGAGTGGACGTCTTTTCCCTCAGCCACCTCCTCCCTGGTCCCAGCAAAAAAGTGCCCCTTTAAGAGCTCCCTGTACTGGAACCGGGGAGGTGAGTGGATGTTTTTTTTCCCTAAGCGACCTCCTCCCTGGTACCAGCAAAAAAGTGCCCCCCCCCCGCTGGAGTACCCCTTTAAGAGCTCCCTGTACTGGGTGGAAGGGGGAGTTGGGGGGGGGGCATTGTATGCATAGCGGGGTCTACAGCCCTGTACTCTGACCCAGGAAGTCTCCCTCACCTTCCAAATCATAGCCGATCCACTTGAGGCTGGGGCTTGCATCAGGGGACAGGACTGTGGAGGTAATCTCTTCATAGCTGTAACCCCTCTATGTGCCCACATATGTCCTGCTCAATCCTTCATGCTCCGTGCAGTCTCTGTCAGCCCTGGTGTTTCCCATCCTTTCCATTCCGGCTATAATGTGCCTGCACTCACACTCAGCTTTACACACTGCTGCTATAATGTGCCTGCACTTACACTCAGCTATACACACTGCTGCTATAATGTGCCTGCACTTACACTCAACCATTCAGACTGCTATATAGAAAAGTTTCTGTCACTGTCTTCCTGCATAGCTCTGCGATTCTCATTTCCTGATTGGTCCTTGCTGAACACACCCCTTCCCCTTTGCTGTCATGTGACCACACAGACCTCTGACAGCAGACCTGCTTCTCTATTCTAGCATGTTATACTACACTACTGCATTACGGGGATCTGCAGTTCCATCCTGTAGCTACAAACTGCTGCTGTGTTTTAAGGTTCATGCCTTTACTATCCATTAGACTCCACATGCTGATTGATCTAGAAGTTCTGCCTTTACCAATGATGTTTTGAAGCTCAATCGGCCACGTGGACTCCGCTTAAAATGTGCACATACCCTTAAAGGGAAACATCCAGAAGCATCTAACCTGCTGATAAGTCCCTATAGGTCACGGGGCGCTGAGGATGAAGGTACATTTCTTACTGTCATTTTTGTTTTCTTTGTATTTTAATCCATATATTAATGAGGCAGTTTGGTGCACAGGGGGCGGGACTACTACCCTCAGTGCCCCAATTCCCCAGTCCCTTCTAATACTGGGGTCACTCCGATGCTTGTCACTGCAGAGTGTCGGATGAATATTCATTGGAAGAGGTGGGCCAGCTGGAGGCAGATT